>NW_015090780.1:4864565-4967391 GCF_001431845.1 Calidris pugnax
GACCGGAGCGTGCGGCAGATGAGGGCCGGGGAGTCCCCAGGGGCGGGTGCCTCCCCCTCCGGCTGCGGGGCCGAGCCTGCCGCCGCCCCGCCCGACGGCCCCCGGCCGCCCTCCAGCCTCTGCAGCAGCCCCGGCCTCGGCTCCGGCTCCCTCCAGCCCGACAGCCTCCAGGCCTTCCCCGGGCTCGGCAGCCCTCGCGAGTCGCCCAGCATCCAGTGTGACAGCCTGGAGTGTCCCTGCTGCTGGAGCGGGAGCGTGGCGTCGGGGGGCGTCTGCGAGGACAGCCTGCAGCCCCCCCTCGCCACCTGCAAGGGCCGAGCCTGCCGCCCCCGGGCAGCCAGAGAGCTCTCCGACAGCCTGGAGTCCTCCGGCGCCCAGCCCGACAGCCTCCAGTCGGTCTCCAGCCTGCGGGAGAGCTTCGGGTCTTCCAGCATCCAGGGTGACAGCCTCGAGTCCCTTTCCAGCCTGAGCAGCGGGTCCAGCAGCCGGCACAGCGGCTTCGAGGGTGCCAGCCAGTGAGTGAGACTGCCTTCATCTCCCCACAGCACGCTTCCAGAGCTCCCAGGTTTCCCCCCGTCCTTCAGCAGGCTGCCTTCTTCCAGCTGCTTCTTGCTGCATCCAGTGCAATAACCTCAGATCCTGCCCCTGGCTGCCGTTCCCCAGTTGTGTCCTTCAGAGAGGCAGTGCTCGTTACTGCCTGCTGACTTTTTGTCATCGGTGAAGAATGGAGATGCGTGGTCCTCGGAGGAACCCCAGCTACCTCTCTGATCTCTATCAGAACATGTTACGGGCTGAAGGAGCACTGGGACGAGGGCAGCAGCAGCCCCCAGCCATCCACACGGGTTGCAGCACGACCCTTTGGAGCAGTGTCCCAGCCAAGGGGGACCCCCAGCCAAAGAACCTCCAGAGCAGCACTTCTTCCAGCTGTGACCCAGCCTTACGGCCCATCATACGCCGCCGAGCGAGGTCGTTGCCCACATCACCCGAAAGATGGAAGCGGGCGGCCGCGCCGTGTCAAGTTCCTGGATGCCAGAGTCGTATGAACCGGGTGAGATTTGCTGATGCTTTGGGCTTGGAGCTCACTGAAGTGAAGGTTTTCCAGACTGGGGAGGACCCATCAATCCCCTTGCACGTCCTTTCCAGGCTCTCCATCAACTCAGACCTCTGGTGCAGCAGCTCAGACTTGGAGTTTACCATGCAGTGCTTGGTCCCCGACTTCCAGCAGCCCGCAGACTGCGTGGATTTCTCCTCCCGCCTCCAGGAGCAGCAGGTGTGTCTTGAACGAGTGACCAGCTCGGATCTGGGGCTCAGTGGCACCATCCAGGTTCGCAACGTCGCCTTTGAGAAGCAGGTGTCTGTGCGATACACCTTCGACCACTGGAAAAGCCTCCATGAAGTGTGTGCTCGTTGGCACAGCAGCATCCCTGAGAAGAACGGGCAGGGGCAGGTTGATGTTTTCACTTTCTTTCTCCCTGTGCCTCCCTTCCTCCTGCAGCTCTGCTCTGTAGTCCAGTTTGCAGCAAGGTACCAAGTCAACGGCTGGGAGTATTGGGATAACAACAGAGGCCAAAACTACAGCCTCACCTGCCGGACTCACCCCCTGAAGATGCCCAGGGAGTGCGAGGAGAGCTGGATCCACTTCATCTGAGCGACCAGCAGGCTGTCAGCAGCCCGGGTGGCACTCTGGCCCTTGGCCAGGCTCTCTGCTCCTATGGCAACAGGCTTCCTTTCCAAACCTGGCAAAGCGTTGCAGGGCAGGGAAACAGCCAATGGCCCGTACAAACTGTTCTAAACCTCTCAGAAAGTGAAAAAGGCCAAAACGTGTATTGAGTTACATCCGCTGAAAGCCCGTGTGATTTCTTGTGGTGTGTGAATCGGTGCAGAATGGTTCCAAGGGATGCTGTCAGGCTACCAGAGAGCAAAACAACACACTTCATGTTGCTATTAATATTCAAGGTTGCACAGAATATTTCTAACTGATCTGTTTTACCATTTCGTACTGTTTGTTTTCTAAATGGGCAATGTGGCTTTACTGGTTTTGTTTCTAACTATCTCACCAAGTCTGGGCACTATTCCATCTATGCATAATTTGGGTGGCAGGCACTGTAGGGAAGTACTTGTATTTACATATATATATCTCTATTATTAAGACTGTAACCGTGTTAAGTACTTCCATTAATATTTGGGTTGGAAATGAAATGTTATTAGGAGCAAAGCATAAATGAAAATGTCCCATCAGGCCCACTGTTTCCTTTAAAAAAAAAAAAAAAAGGTTGCTTTTTCTTATCTCCAGTGTTTGGTGTAGGCAGCAGGACTGACTGTTCCTGGGGGCTGTGTAAGGCAGGTGAAGTTCTCAGCTTTTCAGGTGATGCACAAGTTGGCTTTTTCTCTAGGTGGTGGTACAGGAGTTGTTTGTTCCTTGGCACCTGCTTTTACTAAGGGAAACTAGAGCAATTTTGCTAATGTTGCAATGACATTTGAAGATCTCAAAGCTCTATATGATGCTAACGATCTTGGACTGTTACCTGAAACAGGTGAATTTATAAATGAAGAAATTTGTAGCATAAATTTTCAAAACTGGCTGGCTACATGTATTAGAAGAGCTGCTTTTTAGAAGGATTGTATTATGAAAACCAGGCCACTTATTCAGGCATCTTATTTTGCATTGCTGCTTATTCATCAAAATCACAAGTTGTTTTTAAAATCACAGTTGTAAGCAACCCACAGCCAACTATATATTAGTCCAAAAAGTCTACTGAGCAATTCTGGAAGTGCAGAAACCCAATGAAAATTCATGTGTCTGGCAACTCAATGTTACTCCTTAGTTGTGATAGCCCTTCAGCAAAGCTAGGCTTTCGAGTGAAGAAGCTGCCCTGGTTCCGTTTGTCTTTGGCTTTCAAAGGAACTGAAGTTACACCTGACAATTCTATGAGCTGCTGAGCATCTCTTGCAGAGCACTGAGAAAACTCAGTCCTATTTGAAACCGCAGTTTCAGGACTGACTGTGTTGTCTGCTTTAACTTTGTATCGGAGCACTGTGAGGTTGAACATTTAAGTTGAAGTTGTTTTGCAGGGGGAGGCGAGGCTGAGGTGGGATTGCCTGCTACAGAGAGGAAAAATGCTGCCTGCTTTCAGACCTGTGCTATTTTCTGTACCTGGGCTAGAGAAGTGACCCTTACCAGCCTGGTGGCAACTCCTGTCTCCTAGAAAAATCAGTACAGTGAAGAGGAAGTCTAGTCTTCCTCGTGGCACAGAAACAAGAGCTCTGTAGGGAGGGGCACTCCCTGATTGGAAGGGTTTTTGCCTCCTATGGTGGGCTTCGTGTGACTAAATGACATAGGGCAATATAGGACATAACCCCTGTGAACCCCCCAGCCTGTGCTCTTCACAGCCCATGGCGCTGGTTTGGCTGTAGTTAGCAGATCACCTGGGCTGTGACAAACTGTGTCACCTCTGCTGGGCACAGGGAGGACATGGCAGGACCAGCAGTGCCATTCCCAGTTCTCAGCAGTGGGGTGGGTTGTGCCAAATTCTGCCCGTCTGTAGATGGCAAGTCAGATGAGCAGAAATACACCTTCCGTGGCTGCAGGAGAATCTTTCCTGGCATGAATTGAAACTGAACTTTGGTGAAACTTGCTCTCTCTAAGGAATTCCACTGAAGTTTATCCAGTGGTGTTAAAGTCTGTAGAAGTGGCATTGTATGTGCTTGTCACTGAAGTAAGAACACACACACACACTGAAGCACTTACGCTGCATAAAAGCACTGTTTTAAAGTATTGCTCCCCCCTCTTTCTCCCTCCCTCCCAAATTTCTGTATTTTTTCCATCAGGAAAAACACTGAATTGCCTCTCAGCACACTGTTAAAAATCCCTCTCTCGTGAGACTATTTGACACCAGTTTACGATGCAGTACTTGGCTTATTGGCAGGAAGAGGCTGTTGCCGTCTTCTGGGAGAGACTCGTGCAGTAGCAAATGTCAGATGGGTGTTACTGCAGGCAGGGCAGACGAGGTAACACTCTCTGACTAAAGGTTAATGTGTACACCGTGGTGTCAGAGAGGTGGGAAATTAATGTCTTGGTGAGTTTGGCTTGTATTGTCTTCCCTTTGCAACCTCTCAGGGTATTTCCATGTGCAAAATCTTGAATACTGAAGTATTTTTCCAAGTTTGCTGTTTCTCCCGTTGTGTGTCTTGCACTGCTGCAGAGGAGCTGATGGCAGCTGTCAGTAGAGGAGGTGTCTGGCATTGCTGACTGCGAGCGGAGCAGGTCTGCCCTGTAACGGCTCCGCGCGGGATCACTGGGTAAGGTGTTAAACCCTCACACATCACACTGGTACCTGCTGCCAGGACGATGGCATTTGCACTTACACTTTCCTGTCACATTCAGCAGTGACCATCAAGGATTCTAGTTAACAAAAACAGGATGAAGCCATTGAGCAGTGGTCATACACACCTGCCGGAAACTTGTGTCCACCTTTATACATTCTCAGGACAACTTGACTGCTTGCACTGTGTTTAAATGGAGCACTTCCCTTATAATGAGGATTTTGTAAAAGTGAATTCTTCACAAGGGTTATTGCCATATAATGCACTTTTAAAAACCTGTATGTGTTATAGTCATACAATAAATTAATGTCTAGTAGTCTACATTTTCAAGGTTCTTTCAAGCATGTTTTTTAAAGAAACATATGGAATCCATGTCAGTGAAAAGGGGTTGTCTTTCCTGATTAAATGTCCAGAATGAAGTACGTTACACAGTATATCAGTAAAGCACATATGCTAGACAAAAGGTCATTTTGTTTTAGTGGAGAGTTGTACAATTGCAAAGGGCTTAATTAATTAAAAAAGATAAAACTATGGCTATTGTAATACAAAAGATTTTAATAAAAGCTTTTCACAATTTTATGTTGTTTTGGTCAATAGTACTCCTGTCAGTTTAAAAAACAGTTAAGAAAATTCATGACGCAACTTAGTGCTGAGCTGTCACAGAGCAACACACTCAGGAAAGTAGGCTGGGTTTCAGGTTCAGTTTCTTTGGAATCTTTTTTCTTTGTAAGATAAATACAATTTGTAGTAATAGTAATATGCTAACAGTCATATGGTACCTAATTTAGTGCATCACCAGTGCTCAATACAATGTGGTATGTACTGTACAGCACTGCCTGGGAAAGAACCAGGACGGCGCGTGTAAATGATGAGTCATTTGTCAACATAAGTCTAATGTTAGTATTGACTCCTTTCCTGATTTGGCTTTCTCCTCATGATCTCAGATCTGCAGCTATTTCAGCTGACACTTGGTATTAAAACTGTTGGCACCGACACTTCTGACCCTTCTCCGTTGGACACACCAGGGCAGCTGTGCCAGAGATGGTCCTACTGCCCACACGTGGTGCTGCCCTAAACACAGTTTGGTTTCCATTGCCTCGGGAATTTTTCAGCCGAGCTGCCACATTTGTGGCCCAGATGATTTCACTGTTTGTCCCAGACTGTTTAATGCACAATTTGATTAAAGTTCTGCTTTCTGCTGACCTCCCTTTGGCAACCAAACAGCACTGACACTGGCGGGTGAGGGATGACGCGACCGGTCAGGGAAACCACAAACACCCGTTGGCTTTTGGTGACTTCTGCCTTGTCTGATGGCAGATTCCGCTCCGCTGCTCCGAGCTCCCGACGCCAAGTCCTGTCCCCGGGTTCCCCTCAAAACCGCGCGGAGGCCCCGCGCCCGCCCCAGGCCCCGCACCGCGGGCTGCCCGCGCCTCGCACCGCCGCCACCTTCCAAATACTTTCTGCACAGCTTCTTTGCCTTTTACAGCATTGTCTTCTTCCTGTCTATTTAGAAAGCCGGTGTTGTTATTTTATTTACAATTGCCGCAGGTTCATCTGCTGTGAAAGGCGACTCTTCACCTGTGCGCTCCGCCGCTGCTGGTCATTCCAGGGCCGCAGGGGGGTTCCCGGCGCCCCACGGAGCCCCCGCCGCCCGTGCGGAGCCGCACCCCGCGGCTGTGGGGCAGCTCCTCCGCTGCCTCCCGCCCCGAGGTCCGGTCCGGCCAGGCCAGGCCCGACCCGGTCCGGTTCGGTCCCCCGCCCCGGCACCGCCTCGGCAAAGCGCCGCCCCCTCCGCGGCGGCTGGGCGAGGCCGTCTCAGGTGCGCAGGGAGCACCTCACGATGAAGAAACCCCTCCTCCCGCTCCGCACCTCCGACGGCGATTGGTCCGCCGGGTGCCCTGGCCGGCAGTGATTGGCTGCCGTCTGCCGGCGCTGGCAGTGATTGGCCGGCGGGAAGTGGCGCTTTTTTCTTGCCGGCGGTGAGGTGAGGGCCGCCATGCTGTGGGGGGCTTCCCTGCCGCCCCGCTGCTGAGGAGGCGGGGGCACTGCGGGGCCTGCACCTCTCGGCAACAAGGCTCTTGGGGGAAATGCCAGCAGCTCCCTGTGTTTTGGGGGCGGAGGTCTCAGTCCCCCGTCGAGAAGGAGGCACCTGGAAGGGGGTTATATTTTCTTCTTTGGCCTATCTGACTAGGCAGGAGACGGGAGGCCTGTGAGGTGATAGCAAAGGCTTCAGCGTAAGCTGCTGGATTCTTGTATTGGGAAAAATAATACCCCCCCACCGCCCCCCAGTATTTATTTCTGTGTTATTTGGGGATACAGACGTGACTAGTGTGTGTTCCCAGTTGCTTGCTACAAAAGTCGTTCCCTATTTTTAATTGTTATTTCGCATTGTCTAAGTAGTTTATGGGACAAGGAGACCAAAACTGCATGTGATAGGTTGGTTAATTTATACAAAGCATGAAAATGTTTGTGGGTTTTTTTTACAAGTTAACTCTCAAAGGAAATACTATTGTCTGCTCTCAAGTATTAAGGCAACGTTTACAAAAAAAAGATTCTGAGTTCATGCTTTGTGGTGGTAATAGTCATCTCTGAGCCATCACTGCATGTGTAATTAAGAAGGCTGTTTCCCTTCATGCATTTATCACGTTTTTCTTAAATGACCTCATCATCTGTCTCAGTGGAGATGTGCTGCCCCCCGGGCTGCTGGGGTCCCTGCTCCGGGCAGCACAGGGGGTGGCTCAGTCTGTGGGGGGACCCTCTGCCCTCCATCGCCAGGGTTCACCCTTCTTCCACTCGTTTATTTTAAGCAATTGTTTATCCGTGAAAGGATGTTTATTTATATCCACAGTTAGTTTAATTCCTTAAGTAGTATTTACAGTACTGACAAATTTTGGAATTTGTTTTCACTGGTAACTGATGTGTTTGCACAACCTGTTGGAAGGCTATGTCAGTGACTTGTGTCTTGGTCCAGTGATGATTGTTCCTTTCTCCCGCAGCCCAGTGGATGAGTTGCGAAAATGGCAGCCAGGAATGAGATGCAGGTATGTCCTTATAGACCTGAATAGGTCTATTGATTGTTTTAATTACTAGCTTAAAGCACTCTTGCCCGTGTTTAATTACAAATGAAATTGGCAGTGTGGCAAAGAATGTGGTAGGAAAAATTTTCCTTTGAGATAGGTTAGTGCTAAGTGTTTTGTAATATGAGGAAAGAAAAAACATCCATTAAGGAAAACTGGCAAATAATTAAAAACTCAATGAATAAGTATTTGCATGATTAACATAACAGATATGGTGTTCTGTACTTCAGGTTTTACATTTAGTGATTTTATGATTCAGAATATTTGTTTAGAATATGTAAAATCTACGTTAAATCTTGTTAAATAAGTATCAGTGTTAAGCATACAGTCATACAGTTGCTCTGTTTTCTTTTACTGTTGATAGTTTGAAAAGTTAATTGATGAAGCTACAAGAAAAAAAGATTTCCAATTATTAGAACAATTTCTGGCAACAGAAGACTGTGAAAATGTCTCTCACAAATGCAGCAAACAGTTTGTCAACAAATTAGACAAGCTTCTGTGTCGGGTAATGTACTTGTTACATCAGAATCACTTAAACTGTCATTGTAATAGTCTGAAAAAGGTGTTTTGTTTTGTTTGTTTTTTCATTTGGCTTGGTTTATACCAGCAGTTGATTTGGAAAACTGAAATAAAATTTAAGAATTAAATCTCTACTTCAAGCTGCAATTAAGTTGGCTTTTGAGAACAAAATGGCATCTGGTTAATTAAATACTGGTTCTTCTAAAACTGTACTCTAAAGCTCATGTTAAAATTTCAATTTCAGGAACTTGACAAACAGGAAGTCAAAAGCATTTCTACTTTGCTAAATTCTGTTCAGAAATGTGGGAAAAAAGTCAGCATAGCAGGAGAAGATGGGTTCCCAGCAATGATAAAACACGGTCTCATTGGGAGGATAAGTATAACCATAAAGCATATCTGAACTTCTAAAAAATAAAATAAATAAACCATGTCTAAATAATGCTTAATATTTGATTGTTTCTGAATTAAGAATTTCATACAACTTCTAACATTTAACTCTGAACATTATTCAGAGTTAAATGTTTTTTGACAAGTGGCTACTTCTAAAGTGATGCTGCTCTAGCACAGTGAAGGTTTTGCAAATGATGTGATCTATAGTTAATTTAGATATGCTTACACCAATTATGACAAGATGATATCTTTTTATATGAGCTCGCTGTCCTGCTGTTGAGTCAGGAATTGGAATTTCCTGGTGCAATTCAGTGATTGTTTTTTGTTAATACTCGTGACAGCAGTATCGTACCTGTTCTTTCACCACATTATAGTGCTATTCTGATGATGTTATTTCAACCTACGTGTTAAATGTATTAATTATCTGTAACTCAACATATACTGAAAAATAGACACCACTTCCTTCTTGCTTTCACCAGAGATTTCGCTGGTGAAAATCACCGGCAATGTCAGCTGAGTGTTACTCAACTGCCTTCTCAGCTGCTTTAACATAAAAAATGTGGTGATAATTTCATGCTTATATTCACACCTGCAAACACAGTTCATTCAGCCTCTGTCTGTTTTCAGCTCTTTGCTCTGTGGTGGCAGTTGTAGCTGATCTCTAGTTCTTGTGTTAGCAAGTCAGCTACAGAAATTACTTATATTAGTTTGAAATCACCTAAGTTTGTTTAGCGTGAGTGAAAAATTTGTCTGGGGCTAAAGTACACTCAGCAGACTGGAAATGTTGTTGCTGTTGTTTTAATCTTTGTATAATTTGTGTAATTTTATCTACATATAATAAAAACTATTGTCCTTTTTCATGCTATTAAAATAGTTTTATTTTTCCTTTACATGGTTAATTGGTTTGAAAAGGTAAAAGGAATTTTGATCCTCAGAGGACATGAAAAGAATGACATGCTTACAAGTCTGGCTGAAGATTTCTGCATTGTGCTGCTGGTAAGAATAAGCTAATAATGAAATACAATCTGTGTATTTGTCAAGATAATTATTACTACTTTTGCAACAAAAAGACTTCCAAATGTGTTTCTATTTAAAATCCTTCTGAAGTTAATGTTACAATGATTTCTGAAATTGATTATAAGTCTTCTTGGATGGTTTGCCTGTATTCGTACTCCTTTTCTGTTCATTATTAGCATCATGAAATACATTGTTAGGTTTTTTAAAATTTTAAATGTTCAATGAACAGAAAAATTAATCTTGGTCTAATTTTAATTACATAAATTACTTAGGAAGGATCCCAAGTTTATAAGATTTTTGTCTTTGGGGAAATAGTTTCCATAAATTTAACTGAAATATAATTTTGGGAAACTACACTTGATATTAGAAGTCTCTAATTTCCTTCAATGCAGATGAAATAATTAAAAAATCTTAAATGCTTTTGGATTACTTGCTTTAGGAGCATGTTACCTGATTTTTATGCTGTAATATTTACAGTATCACAATGATGTGCTTTGTTTTTTGTTGTAGGCTGTATGTGATAGCAGACCTGAAGGTGAGCTTAAAAAAAGGATACTCTAGATATGGTAGTTAAAGTGTTCTGAAAGAGACATTTTAAACTTTATCAACACTAAAATAACTCTTACTGTTAGTGGAGCTGTCCAGAGGCAAGGTAATTCTGAGAAGAGCATTACAATCAGGGTGTTGCAGAGTTTTGTGATCTGATGTAAATACAGCACTGGATCTCTGTGCTCAGGGGATCAGCTGTGACAGGAAAGGGCTCACCCTCCCGAGGGCTGTTCTGTGCACAAAGGACTGCACTTCTCATTCATGTGAGAAAAGCTTGAATGTCAGCTGGAACTTTGATTGTTTAATTTGAGGTTTCTCTGCTGACAGATTTCCCCGTAACTTGCTGATGTCAGTAACAAAGAAGCAGGACAGTCTGCTCTCCTGAGACATGGCACCTGAACCAAGTTCTTCCTAAGGGCAGCGTTGTTTCTAAGCTGCTGCCACAGCTCAGCCCAGCAGGGTGGTCCTTCTTTAGTGATTGTGTTGTCATGAACATCACGCTGCTCTTCCCTTTCAGTGGGCAGAAAGTCACTGCAGACCATTATGCTCTCACGATCAAAATGAAAGATTAATTATCTTGTCCCTGGGAAGATAAATTCCAGGGTCTGAATTATATCTTGGAGATCTTAGTTATAGAACTGATGTGATTATATTTTTAAAATAATGATCTCGTGCCCAGGGGACTTACACAGTGATTCATAGGAATAGAAACATCATAAAGAGCCATATTTACTATAAATTGAAGTAACTATTCTGTCTTACATTGAACCATGAAGCTTAAGGTGTTTATTTTTAAATAGCGGTAATGCTGTATGGAAAGGAAGAGAGATTATATTTTATTTCTACATGAAAATGAATCTTTTTCTGAACACTGATGAGTAACCTAATACATTCTTGACAATTTTTTTAATTTATTTTTTTCTGTTCATTAGATAAAATGCAAATACTAGAAAACTTTGTTCTGAGAATTTGTACCCTCATCGCTGATGGAAGAATTAATATTTATGTTCAGCAGGAGGTAAACATTATTCTTTCTAAGCAACAGTTTTCTGGTTAGTGTTTTAACAGACTTTGTGAAGATAGTGATTTAACTGTACAGATGCTACCGAAAAAAGAGAATAGTATTAAAAGGATGATTTAATGCTTCTGTGGGAATGTTTGTCATTTATATTGTTTGTTGTCATTTATGTGTTGGGGGCTGGTGGGGTTTTTTCTTCAGATTATTGACCTATAATTTCTGGTTTGGACATTAAATCACAAAACAGTGGCATTAAGATTCTGGGGAGAAAGCTGTATTAAACTGTAAGAAGGGTACTTGCAGGAAATGTTTATACCTTCTAGCATACTGAAATTTTTTGTATTTATTTTAGTAGCCTCAGATTGTCAAGGTGTTTTTTCCTCTCTAAAGAAAGGGAAAGTTACAAAAAAGTGTGCTGTAAAGGCTGTGTCCCCAAAGGAAAGGCTTTTTAATGCAAATTTAAGGTAGACTTTAGCTCAGCAATTGACTGCAGACAGACCTCTAGCCTTGAAAGTATTTTCTCTCTATTTAACCCTGCAAATAAGAAACATAATCCTCTTAACAGGATGTTCATATCAAAGCTAATGTAATTTATTGAAATTGAGGTAGTTATATTAAGATGAACAAATTTGAAGATCAGATAGAACTCATCGTCTTATCTTGTTTTGCCATTATTTAAGCATGTTCCTTTTTTCAGTGGTAAGAAGTGTATTGCAAGGGCCTAAAGTAAAAATAACTTAAAATTTAACAACTTATTTGATATTTCATCTTACTCCCTTTTTTTCCACTTTTCTTAGGTAGTAAGAAAACTTAATTTAATGCTTGACAACATGCCTCGAGATGTCAGGAAAAAGATATTTTCTACAAAGGAAATGTTGCTTGTCATGTAAATAATCTTCAGTATAATTTTTGTATCAGGACATCCTTTGCATTGCTGGAAAGGCAGTTTTTACTAAGGCTGTTAATAAAGTGTGCAGATTGGTCCCTCTTTAGCTCACTCTGGCATCTGCTGTGGTGTTGCCCGGGGTAGTGGCCCCTGGGGCAGGGGCTCTCATGGGTTATTCTCCGTTACAAGCCTAACTGTACCTCTTTCCTCATCTGAGTTGGGCTTCTCATCCCAGTTGTCTTAAAATAATTAAACTCATATTTAAAGAAAGTGTGTTAAGCAGAGCGAATCAGTCTCTGGAAGGACAAAGTATTCATGTTGGGAATTTTTTTTATGGTATTTCAAAAAACAAATAGAATAAAAATTATATTATGAGGTGATTCACTTCCCCAGTCATACTTTCAGATGTATATCCTTGGCATAACAGACTTACCCCTTTGAATCCGATAATGGAATCGGGGTTTTGTCTAAAAAATATAAAGCTCATCACTAACTAAACTTTTCTTTTGTGCTTTGTGTTGCTGCCATCTTTTGGTGAAACATTACTGTGTTTGGCAGGAGTGACATGGGGAGAAGAATTCTGGATGCTGGAGGTGAGCATGGGACTTAATAAACAGTTTAGTGTTGAGCTTCTTAAAAATGACATGCAGACAAATTTAAAATCCAGGGAGGGCATTTAGAAGCTGCAGAATGTTGCAGTTACAGTCCTCTGACAAACACAGCACGAAACCAATCTGTGAGCTGGAATTTTTCAGATATATGCAGTGTATGCCTAAGCCTTTGAAGTTACCAGTGCTTTTCTGCTCTAGAATATAAGTGTTAAAATACCAAAAGCTCACGAGGAAGTCAGTCCTTGAGGAGAGTGAAGTGCTGGCTGTGTTCAGTAGTACTGTAACTTCTGCCAGGGAGCACTTTGCCATCCAGCAGTTTCCAGCTGAGGGGTGGTGGTTGCTGCCATGGCCTGGTGTTGCTCTGACCTTCCTTGGAAGCCCGGTTGAAATTTCATTGTGAAACATGAGTTGTTTCATCTTCCTTATTCCCTTAGTTCTTTATCTAGATATCCTTTGGGGGTTATGTATTTGGATATGAAGTTGTACGTAATTTGAAACAGTCAACACTGCTTATAACCATTTCCTACGTACTAATAATTTTTTGACATCAGTGGTGTCTTTGGAACTAATATCCCTGTGCAATGTGTTGTGCTGCAGACTATGACCTGCAAGTGGCCATCACAGAAGCTTTATGCAGAATGATCTCAGAGAAACAAAGAAGAGAGCTGGCGTGCCAGTGGTTCTCCATGGAGTTTGTGTCCAACGCATTTAAGGGAATTAAAGATTCTGAGTTTGAGACAGTAAGTCGTATGAAAAATGTTTCCGGGGAGGTAAACTTCTGGTTTACAATTCTTTAAGAAATTTCTGTGTTTTAATAGGATTGCAGAAAATTTCTTAACCAGGTGAATGGCATGCTTGGAGACAAAAGAAGGTAAAAACGAGTTTTGTAAAGCTAGTATTATTTTCTTTTTGGGATTTTTTGGCTGTTCGTTGGGAGTAACCTTTCTATGCTTCCTTTAAGTACTCATAAGGAACTATTTTTTGTATTCTCTTTAGGTGTGTTGCAAAATCCTGAGATGCTCATTAATTCAATAAACATCATCTAACAATAGCTAGTGATCTGTTGGTATATATTCCTTTACTGATTTAGGAAATTTACATGGAGATAATGATTAGTGAGAATATCTGCTAGAGAAATAGACACGAAAGGGAGGAGAAAATACGAGCTTTTTTCTTATCTCTATGATGACATGCTCTGCATGTTACTTCTGTATGTCATGACAGCCAAGAGATTGCCTGGTGTGTCTGTATGAGGTGTATGTGCAGTTTGAACACTGTGCCTAACGTAGCAGGGTAAGTTAGAGGTGTGGATGCACTGACAAGTGCTCTGAGAGCACTGCTCTGATTGGGAGGATATATGAAATTCCACGTTACCTCCTTTGGGGAAGAAGTGCAGTCTCAATTGATGCGATCTCTTACTCTCTAAAGTACACAAGTTTTGGGCGGAAAACACAACCCAGTTGCTGTGTTCAGAAATGCAAAATTTATTTACAGCATTTCAGGATATTTGACAAAATATCCTTTTCTTACAGGGTTTTTACATACCCGTGTTTATCAGCAGCTCTTGATGATTATGAGGTGAGTTACCATATCTCCACAGATCTTCATTTGTACAGCTGAAGAATTTCTTTAATGTCTAGTTAAGACAAAATACAGACTAAGAAAATTATTTTTTTTCAGGAGTATACAGATGTGCATGTATTTAAAGTTTGTCAGTAACACAAAGCCTGTTAGCTGCTATAAATCATTGCTCTTGGCTCTTTTGTCTTCTTTTTTTTTTTTCATTTTAGCTACAGATCCCATTGGATGAAAATCTTGAAGAGTTTTGGATTGATTTCAATGTTGGTAGCAGAAGTATATCTTTCTATGTGGCAGCAGATGACACAGTAAGCTGAGCTTTGTCTGTCCTACGGGGTTGTTCTGAGGCGGTAGGTTCACGTGTTTCGCGTGTTTCCAGCCTGTTCCCCCACGTGGACACGTGTAAGTTCCGTGTGCCTCCAGGGTGGGGGGGGGAGAACAGAGGCAGCTGGATTTGGTGTACGTGCTTAGATCAAACACTTTCTATGTAATGACTTTCTAATAATGTTTGCAAACAGTTTAATGTGTGGACAAGAAGCCAATTACAAGATTGCAATTATACTTTTTGTAGCCAAAATTCAACTGTTAGATGAATGTCTCTCCCAAAGCTCTTCTGAAATAGTGCTCGCTATAAATGGAGCGTATGGTTCATTGTCACTGCTTGTAACACAGGATTTAAAAAGTTGAAAATTTGTTCCCACTGGATAACTTTCTGATCACTGCACTTCATTAAATGGTAATATAATGCTTTTTCTATCTTTAAAAATATGTATTTTTCGTATAAGGATCATCAGTGGGAAACAGTCATTATACCAGAAGAAGAGGTAGATCTGTACAGCCTTGAAGGTATTGGCAATCAAAAAGCTGACCTTTTGTTACACACTAACTTGGATTTTCAAATTGATTAATCATAAAGTACTGACTCAGATCTCAGCAAAGCAAAAATCTCACTTAAAATACTACAGGTACTGTTTCTGTGGGATAAAATCGCCCTGCGGTTACATTTCCATTCTAGGCATGCAGGTGTGATTTTATTAAAATCGTTGTTTTAAAAATGTCTTCTAGCATAAGACAATGACATTCAATAACATTTCTATTAAACGCATTAGAATAGCTTTGTAAATATCTATAATTTGTCTGCAGCTATAGTAAATAACCTTCAAAGAAAATTCTACAGGCTAGTATACAGAATAAGTGCGTCTAAAAGATGGAATCTGTAGTTGTTTTGCTAATAAAATTGATGGGAGGTTAGAGTGAATTAAATAAAATGTACATCTTAATGGGTGAACTGAAGAATACAAGTAAGTTTCATGTATTTACAAACATTATATGAGATGTTGTTAAACCGTAATGAAACTTCTTTTCAAACTTTGTTTTTGTCCAGAAAAAGATTCAAAAAAATTATTGACAATAGATCTCAAAAGCCGAATGAATGTGGGGAGTCAAGAAGGAGAGAAATTTTTTTTATACTTTGATTCTATCTTGGAAATCAAAGATGTAGTCGGAAAGATTTATGGATTAAGTAAATGTAAGGTAAGATTTCAACATCTTTTAAAATAGTTTTTAATTGATTCAAAATAAATGTCTCAGTGCCATATAAATGTTGGGATTATTGGTATCTGTTTATACCAAGAGTTTCTGATTAACATCACCATTACAGAACATTTCTGCCATAATACGTTAAGCTTCAGTAAAATTTAAAGTTAATTGCAACAGAAATTAACTGGCTGGAAAAGGATCACCATAGCTTGAAGTCAAGTTTTGCATATATAATTTTCCAGAAGTGCAAGAACTGGATGCTTACAGATAATTCAGAAATTACTCATAGCTATCCCATTTTGAAATAAATTTACACTCTTACGAATTTACTTATTTAGTAAAAAATGTTTAGGAAGCTGTAGCTTACTCCTCACTGCTTGTAACAAATCACTGCCCTGAGCTCGGGTTGGCTGAGGAACTTGTGAGGAGTGAACTGCTGTGAGCTTGTGGAATCTGTTTTCCCCTATAATCCAATTCCAGACACTTATGATCTCTGATTTAAATATTTTCTTGCTGTTTCTTGTTTAAAATAAGTGAGCAAAGTGTATATTTTACATTGGTGGTTCCTGCCTCTGTAGGGCTTCAGCAAGAAGCAGTCTGCCTCGGTTGCCAAGACAACTGTACATGTCGTCTTTGATGAAAGTGGATCACAGGTATGTTACTTCAGTTTACAGAGATGATTGTTTTCTTGGTTTTTTATGTTTAGTTTCAGTATTAGCTAATTCATGATCATTCACCATAAAAACAAGGACTTCTAAAATGCCAGTGAGTGAAGATAACTCTCATATCAGTTAAGTGATTTCTAGTACGTATGGATTGTACGTTTAGGGAGAGAGTAATATCCCAATCCTAGAGTGTACACAGACAAGTGTACACAGGGGAAGTTCTGTGTGAGCTGCGATTTGATGACCCATCCTCGTTAGCAAAAATAACAGGTTGGATGCTTTTCAAGCTACAGTTCTGAAGTTGATCAAAATGTACAGTGAGGAATGTGTTACTTAGGGTAAAGAAGTTGTTCTCTGTGTGTTTGTATAAATATAGAACATAATAAAATCCAAATATTGAATAAAAAATTTAAAAAAAACCCAAAACTTACAAATCCAAAAAATCCAACATAGGTTCTGGTACCAGAAAGTCAGTTGTCACCAGGTTTGGAAGAAAAATCTGAAGAGGAGAAAGTCAGCAAGTACAAAACACAGCAACTTCCTGGAACTTTGAGGACTCTGAATGACAATAACCATCAACAAAAATGCAGAGGTGGTTCCTCCAAGGTAAGTAGGGGTATCAAAACAGAAAAGAGTGCATTAGAAGTCAATTTCAATAGTTACCATATTTTATAATATAAAGCCGCTGTTATTTTACAGTTGGTATATAATTAATACAGGATTTGATTGGTTTTTTTCCTTATGACTTGGCACTAAGCTATATAAATCCTGTTTCAAAAAGTTTCTAATTGTTAGTTTCCAAATACATAATAATGTGACAAAACCAAAAAGTAGTTGTTAATGTTCTTTAGACCGTTATGCTCTGAGAATTCTCTTCAAAGAGGAATGTTTTCAAGACATGCTTAGATCTCTTACCGTACGCCCACATCCAGTATAGCCTTTGGAGACTTAGTAATGAGCAGCAATAGTAATAGCTGTAATTAGCAACAAGGCCTGTATTGATTTAGAAAACAATCACTGATCTCAGTCTAAAAACATTAAAGTAGTGCACAATTCAAGTATTGTAGTGAACTTTCCCTAAGAAGGGAACTACGTAAGAATCCCATTACACTGGTGTGTGCAGCAACAGTAGTGGACATTCCAATAACAGAAAGTGTCAACAGACTCTTGGAAATAGATTTTTCTGAAGTCTTGTGTTGTCATCCTTAAATCTGTCTATTATGTCAAGATTTCTCTGTTCTTCAAGATAACTACCTCTTGTAAAAGGAAAGTGTCCGAAGCATCCGTGCTCATTCCTGGAACGACGAGATTCTCCACAAGGAGTCCACTGGTATTTGTTAGCACATGTATGTTCACAAGTGCTTTCAGGGTAAAAAAAATGTTATCAATTCTCTTTGAAATGCAACCATGAACTGTGATCCTTTGCAGAGCTGGAAATGAAAAGTAGGCCTTATCAAATCTCCCTACCAGGTGCTTGAAACTTGAAGTTTTTAAACTGGGCCAGTGGTCCGTAGACAGGATGCAGGGTAGGAGCTGCTCCAGACAGCTCCTGCTGGCAGTGCTGCTGTCCCCCAGCTGGGTGTGCTGCACAGGCTGAGAAGTCAGCAGTCGATGAGAAGACCTAAAGCATAGGTGGTTTTTCATCTCTTTCCTCATATGCCCTTGGTTTAAAGAATTCTCAGCAGTTGGTGCTTTCATAGCAGTTGCAGTGGGACATCAGCCTTGCCCAGTTGTGCATCTGCCCCTTGCCGTTACCCGTACCCAGAAACTGCCCGTGTCCCTTGGAGGGGCACTTGGTTCTGTGGGTGGGGAGTGAGGTGGGAGCCACTGCAGGTGTGAGTCACAGCTCCAGCACTAGTGATATGTACATCAGAAGTGCTGCTTATGTAGAGAAAAGGCTAAGGAGATTTTACAATGGGAGTCATCACTTTCCTACTAATAGTCTGACTGTGACAGTTATTTAATACTTTCTACAAGGGAGGGATTTATAAGACAAGACCAGTAGAGGCTGGAGACACATGGGTGTGTATAACCAAGGGTACTGATGCACTTAAGGCAGTTAAAGCAAGAAGAGTGTTAGTCATGCTGTTCTGCCAGGGGTTGTATCAGATGTAAATTAAGAGTAACAGAGGCTAGAAAAGAAAGCATTTTCAGATTGAGATGGAACAAGAAGGAGAACTTCTATAACTTTATTTATTTGGAACTTAACCACACAGTCTATTCCAGCACAATTATATCACGGTAAAAATCTTTAACTGGGGGATCAACTGTTTTCTACCAGAGCCAGACCGTAATTTTTGCACTGCTTGGCTCCAGGCATCCACAGTCTATGGGCTCATTAACCTCCATGGAAATTAATTGAAATCAATAGACTCTTATGTAGAGAAAAGGCTAAGGAGATTTTACAATGGGACTCATCCCTTTCCTACTAATAGTCTGACTGTGACAGTTATTTAATACTTTCTACAAGGGAGAGATTTATAAGACAAGACCAGTAGAGGCTGGAGACACACGGGTGTGTATAACCAAGGGTACTGATGCACTTAAGGCAGTTAAAGCAAGAAGAGTGTTAGTCATGCTGTTCTGCCAGGGGTTGTATCAGATGTAAATTAAGAGTAACAGAGGCTAGAAAAGAAAGCATTTTCAGATTGAGATGGAACAAGAAGGAGAACTTCTATAACTTTATTTATTTGGAACTTAACCACACAGTCTATTCCAGCACAATTATATCACGGTAAAAATCTTTAACTGGGGGATCAACTGTTTTCTACCAGAGCCAGACCGTAATTTTTGCACTGCTTGGCTCCAGGCATCCACAGTCTATGGGCTCATTAACCTCCATGGAAATTAATTGAAATCAATAGGACTATAAAAGGTACATGATGAGTTCATATAAATACTAGTCAACTTTTTTTGAAGTTTAAGGAATAGATCAGATAATGGGTAAAACTTTTCATATTGATGTCACAGCACAGTAATCCTAATAGAAGAAATGGTAAAATTGTAACATCTCTGGTTTGTTTTCAGCCACTCCTTCTAAAGGGCGATACAAACTCCCTTTGGAAATGATGAGCTCTGCTGAGAGGTCGAACAGCAACGCAATGAGTGAGACCAGAGCAAAGAATTCCTGTCCAGAACCTGCTGGAGTATGCATGTCATCTCTAGCTAAGTCTTTTACTTACAATAACATTAATTTCTATTCTAATTTGTTCCTGATTAATATTTTTAAAGAGCTAAAAGTTTTGTAGTCAGCAACTTGTAGAAAATAGTGTGGTTTACTCTATTGCATAATGTTTTCTGTCCTCTGGATTTCAAGTTTAATATGTCTGAAGTCAGACTGAACTTTTACAAAATTAGGCAAAATTTGCATTCCCTCATGAGTTCTGACCCCAGAGTTAACTTGCTTTTACTAGAGCCACAGTTCTTGCTGTGTGAGTAATATGAGAAGGGTGTATGCAGAGACTCTAGGATCATTATGCAGTGTTGAAATACTCCTAAAAACTCTTTGTGAGTAATATGAGGAGGGTGTATGCAGAGACTCTTGGATTATTATGCAGTGTTGAAATACTCCTAAAAACACGCGATACATTCAGCTATAGCTGTGAAATGTTAATGTCTTCAGGTTATAGTGTTTATAGCATTGGGTTTAGTGCATTTTTGATTAGGCATTCACTAAAATCAAACAAAACTGTAGGTGTCACTGAGCTGCAGTTTGAGTAGATGTATTTTTGCTTCTGTTCCAGTTGAACAGACTTCAAAATAACATTTTTATTTTATTTCTGGTTCTTATTTTCTTTCTGGGTGAGGATCAGGTCAAGTCGTGGACTATGGGATTCTGAAGCATTTTTTGAAACAGCCATACTTCAGAAAAAGGCTTTAACATAGAATGTGTAGTTTAGAATATTTCAAGTGTTACTTTCTAGAAGAATTCCTTCTTTGGCTGTTACGGATTGTACTACTTTCTAGAATTCCTTCTTTGGCTGTTACGGATTGTAATTGTCAGTGTCACTCCCTGTGCTTCCCAGAGTGAGCCCAGGTGTGCACTGGGCAGTGAGCTGCCTGAAACCAAGCAGAAGAGCAGGAAGTCAAGTATCAGAAATGAGGCAAAACTACCTGAAAAGGTCTGGAATCAGCACCTCTATGACATGAAAAAATAATTTCATATTTTATTTGGGAAAATGCGAGTTGACAAGTTACCCTGATTACAGTCCTGTGCTAACGGAGTGTTTTTGGGTGTTGCCCCCTGTAGCGAATGTGTGCTGAAGAAGTTCTAGAAATGATACAAGAGACGGAAATTGAGGCCGCACAAAAGCAAACTTTGGGCAAGTAATTTTACAAGTGTTGATGGTCCTTACTTTTAAAATTATTTTAATTTTGTCCATTTCTTTTGTAATAATAATTGATACCAAATGTCTCATTTAGATGATGCATTAGATGTTGTTCCTGATTCTCAGCCGGTAGAGAGAAGCACCAAACCTTTGTAAGTATTGGCAGAAAAATAACAAATCACTGTTGTTGTCACTCATTTTGAAGAGAATATTTTCAAGTATTGCCAGAATTGAAATTTTGTTGCATAGTTTCAGAAAATCACAGAATTTAATTGTCTTTTCTTCCCTGAGAATTGCATTAAGAACTGTTGGCTGTGTAGGTCGGGTCACTTTTATTATGTCGATTTGGATTTTTTTTTTTTTTTTTTAATTCTGAAATTCACAGCACCAAACCAGCACTCATATGCTGTAAGACTACTTCATGAACAATACCATTCTGTTGTCTTAAAAAAAGAATTTAAATTGATGAATCTGTTTATGAAAATAGTAATCACTTACAAGTTCAGAGTAGGAGTTTAAGCTTTATAAGTA
Organism: Calidris pugnax; assembly: GCF_001431845.1. Classification (NCBI taxonomy): domain Eukaryota; kingdom Metazoa; phylum Chordata; class Aves; order Charadriiformes; family Scolopacidae; genus Calidris; species Calidris pugnax. The sequence continues at coordinate 4,885,597 of NW_015090780.1, forward strand.
ATAAGGAGAGTAATTCTTTCAGATACAAATGACATACAGGCTTATGTCAGTGAACTTTACCATAAAGAGTAGTAGAGTTGACACACCCCAGTTATCTAGGCTCAAGGTTTAATGATGGCCATGGGATATTTGCTTTTTTGAAGCTGACTTAAAAAAATTGTGTTGTTTCTTGAGGTTTGCCATTTTACACTGCGATGGTTAATAGAGCGATGGTAGCAGGTGTAGGTGCCACTGTAAAATGTATTGTTATCTGCAAGGTATCACTGTTTTCCTAATCTGTGATGCATGGTTATTATAATAAAGACACTTTATGCATTTCACTGATAATAAGATGCCGTTGTCTTTGTTAGGTTGTCTGGTCTTTTGGAGACTTCTTTTGATAAAACCAAACAGTGGAAAAAGAGATCATGCTCTGTTCCTGAGCAGAATATAACAACTGGAGACAAGGAAAAGCTAAATCCACCGTTGGCACATACATCCCATCCAGGTTATGTTCACACTTCAACTGTTATGCTAAAAATGTTTCAGATAAATTTTTAATCTGCAGCTGTACTTTTGGGTTTTTTCCTGTATTCGTTGTTAGTGGAAGAGCTGTGAAACAAAAAGCTTTTTATTCAATTTTTTGAAAGATCTCTCCAGATAAGCAAAGAAACTGAAAAACAGAAGAAAGCAAAATGAAACTGATAGCATGAGAGAAGATAATTGCAAAATACTTAGTGGACACTCACGGTATTAGTCATTAGGAACAGAACTGTTAAGTACAGAAGATAAAAAATACTTAAACTACTACTGAAACACCATTTGAAACATTTCTTTCAGGGCGAGTGTCCGAAACAGCTTTGCATTCTGATCCTACAAAAGAGGAACCTGCTGTTCTCTTAAAGAAAGAGACTGCAAATCCAAAACAATCAAAGACGGTGAGTTTCTTACCTTGGTTTCTTTGACTTGCAGTTCAGACAACTGACAAATTTTCAGTGTTTCAGAATTTGTATTTTACTTTCATTTAGTCACAAATGTATTTTTAATTGACTTTCCACTGATACCGAGTGAATTAAGTAATCTCAGCTTCACTGTTTGCTCAGTGTCAGCTGTAAGATCAGTTTACTCTGAATTTCTTTTCAGAAATAATCTTTAAAAAAAATTTTCTTAAATAAGCACCTACTTGTACTTCTCATGCACTTCTTCATTCACTTTCGAATGTTATAGTACATAAAACCATAACGTTCAAAAGAAAATGTCTGCTAAAATGATGTTTTGTTGCTCCCTGTTTGGGCAATGAAAGTGAAAAAGATTTTCAAAAGAAGGTGATTTAGCACATTTAATGAAGTTTAGGGCATTAATAGGAACTTGTAGTTCTGTTTGCAGCTTTGCCCTTCTGTTCAAAGGGTTCAAAGTTGAGTCTTAAACTCTGTTTTTATAGAAAACGAAGTCTAAAGAGATCACAGATGCGACTAAATCACTAATCAGTAAAATTGGTGACAGATATCAAGTAAAGACTGATGAGAAAAGCAAAGCAAGATGCTCCTTGGGTTTTACCAGGTATGATATGAACTATTTACTTTTGTGCTTATTCTTTTTGTGCACGTAGTTTTGTCTGTGGTTGCCTCCTCTGTCTTCAGGTATTTCACATCCAGCTTTCATCTGACAAACCCTGTCCTACTGAAGTGTAGGAGCCCAGTAGTCAGTTCAGTAGTTGCAATAACCACAAAGGCTGTTAGAAACTCTTCAGTGGCTGGTGCAACTGATGCTTGGAGATATGTTTTACATATAATTACATGCTCCCCATGTCTGATTGTAAATGGGTGACAAAGGACTGGAATAGCTGTGTCACCTATTAAACCTTGTGGGTGGGGACCTGGCCGTGCAGAACCTGCAATGTATTGTGTGTCTGGAATTAATTTTTCTAGAGCACAAAAGTGAAAGGGGCTGATCTCTTAATTCCCTTGGGTTTGCATTTAAATGCCAGAATAAGCTTGTTGTGTTTGATAAGGCTTTTATTTATATAAACAGTGTTCTAATGCATATTTTCTAATTAGCATTTAACAAAATGTATCCTTACTTTTTAGGCCACAGTTAAATAAATCCTGTGTCTCTAAGGTAACATTGCTTTTTCGGCTATTTGTTTCATTTCATGTGTACATGCATATATGGTGGTAGCTTGTAGATGTAAAGCTAAAGTTCACAAACCACTGAACGCTGAGTATCTGTAGGTGTTAATGTTAATTACACATTGACTGTATATACTTAAAATACTTTTAATATATTTACTGATGTGGAATAATATGTTTAGAAGTAACTGTCAGCCAGTGAAACCCAAATTAATTTCTGTTTACAAATTATGTAGTTGACTCTGCCCTGTTCAAAAGGAGCAATGCTAAATATTTAGAATAAAAATATGATAGTAAATGAGATTATAGAATCCTTAAATGGGATATAGCTAAGACACAGAAATTAGTCTCAATGCTTGGGGGGGAAAAATTGTGAGGTTTTGTTGATATCTTTAAAGGATAAACTCTAAAAGATTTAGTTTCTACTAGCTCTTGTCTCCTTTTGCCCTGCTGTGCTGGTCCCAGGCAGTGGAGCTGGAGCAGCTGCTGGGCTTTTTCTTACGTGCCTGGTGGAGAACTTGCTTTCTGAGATGACAGGGTGCATCCTCCAAATTTGACATGGGACTTAACTTTTTATTTCTGTATAGGAAGAAGTTCAGCATAGAAACCCCAAAACCACTACTTTGCATAATGGAACTGCTGGTCATATTATGTAAGTAGTTAAAGCATTTTCAAACAGAATTTCCAATTACCCATACCTACCTTTGTGAAATGCTCATTAATTCAGTCACAAAATTGATCTGTGTGTCTGTTTGACAGGGATGATGTCTACAACTTTAACATCAGTGGGTTTGATGAGCCTACAATAAAGCTTGGAGTAAGAATATAACTGAAACTGATATGTTATGAATAGAATATAAAGGAGTTCAGTCAACTTAAATGATGTCTGCTGGAAGTACAGTTAACAGCTGGAATCAGTGCCCTAATTTGAAATTTTAGAGGGGAAAAACGTTTGCCATGTAAATACCTCCATCCCTTTCAAATGTAGAATGATATTTGCTATCCTAAGCTTCTGGTGACTTAAAGATATTCTGATGTTTTCCTGAATAAAGAATAAAAGAGGTTTTTATGAGTATCATTATCTTTCGATTGATCCTATTATCCTGAAAGCGCTATTGCTTTCCTTCCGATCCCCATGGCAAAGACATGTTTGCCCAGATATTTGAGTAAAAGGAAAGTCTAGGTAAAGTAGAAGCAAAAGACAACAAAAGACAGCCTTGCTGCTTATGGCTCAGAGAAGGCTGCTGAATCGGTGAAGGCAGGGAAGCAAAGTGGATGGAAACTAATGTATGTTAGAGATATTGAAAGCTTCAGTCAGTTCCTGTTGGTTTTAACTATCAGCTCTGTTGTTAAATAATTTCTAAGATAGAAATTAATCATCGAAATTTAATTGTCAAGTAAAAAAACTGAGCAAGAAAGCCCCGAGCTGTTACTGTCTGATGGCCTGTTTAATTTTGTTTAAATTGTGTAACAAATCAAAACTTTAATTTGTTTTTAATTTATTTACATTTTTAGGTCCCAGAACTGCATGTTACTGAGCTGAGTGTTCGTACAGATCCAAACACAAAAGGGTAGGGATGTTTCTGTGGTAATCCCCAAGAGCAGCACTGGCTGCATCCTCCAGCGTTCCGTGATGACAATCCAGGGAGTGTATGCGGGACAGCAATAGCTTGGCTGGGGTGTTTCTTCCAGCAGTAGACACAGCTGCTGGGGCCTCCTAGGCTGTTTCTGATTTTCCTTTGGGAAGCTGATAAAAAGGAAAGAGTGTACTTCATGAAGAAAACAGCTTTGGTTCTCTTCATGGAATACTGTGGGGATGCAAACCCCTTCACAGAGTGGGGTGGTGGTTTGTTAATGAGGAGCCTGCAAAGGGACGTGCTGGTTCTGTGTGTTCTTACTCAGCATTAGCAAATCAGGCTTTAAGGTAAACACATATTTCCTAAATGGATGTGAAAACAAAAGTAGGTACATCTGTCTGAATCCTTAATCCACATATCCCATGAATAGTAGAAAGATTCAGAACAAGTATTTTTAAATGTATCATTTGAAGATTTTTTTTTCTTTTTCTAATTAAGGAATGCAGATGACAGGAAAACTGGAACTGAAGTTAAAGGAAGGAAAAAAGTAAGGCTCAGATTTTTGTGGGTCAGCGCATACCTTGTCTTCCTGCCTCTAAATACCAATTCTGTAAGTGAAAGGTATATTAAAAGTAGATCAATAAACTTAAGAACTTTTTTGGGTTTTGTAGACTAGAAACAATCAAAACAAGAAGCATCTCTTTAGTGACACAGACACAGAATACAGAGCTGATGACAGCAAGACAGACATCAGTTGGCTACAAGAATCAAACAGAAAATCTAAACTCCAGTTAATTGACTACAGTAGAAGTAAAAACTTCAGGAAACCAATAAGCACAGACAAAGGTAAGAAACTTTGTTTCATATTTCTTAAGACCGCTGCGATAAATTTGTCTGTAGATACTCGGTGCAGTGTGTGATGTGCAGTGTGTGATGTGCTGTGCTGCAGATACGATACAGGTTTGTTATCTTATTTCCAAGCATAACAATTCATTTCCAAAAAGTCTGTATTTCAACATGGAACGTTGTTGGAGGATCAGACAGGCAGAGGTTGTTGTCAACCAAAAAACCTTTGGCTTTTTAAAATAATGTGCTGAAGGAAGTTTGCTGAGTCAGTAGGTTTGCAGGCATGTAGTGATTCTATGATATTAGAGCTAGAACTCTAAATGTCAAACATTTTACTATGTTATTGATTTTTTCTAACTTTATGTATTGTAACAGCAGAGAAATTCTCTGAACCTGCTTGCCACATGGAGAAACCCAAGGGCAAAAATGCAAATAAGAAAAAGGTAAATGTAAATTTGAAAGTAGACTTGTAATACATATTCAAAATGTCTTAACTTACTCCAGAAATAATTTTATAATAATTTTTCATAAACTGAAAGATGTTTTTATTCTTTCAAAGAAAAATGAATATAAAAAACAGAAGTCAAGAGTTGTTGAAACAATAGAACAAACCACCAGAGAAAAACGACCTCGAAGAGCAGCGTTAGCAAAAAATTACAAAGAGCTTTCCAGTTCTGAGTCAGAGGGTGAATGGGAATCTTCAGCACGCGCCTCTAAGGAGGAGAAATCAAAAACACAGGTATAAATTGCATTTGATTCTTAAAAATGCACTTCTGCCATGTTTTTCAAAATAAACTCTGGTCTACTCTGCAATTTGTACTCCTGAATTGTAAGTGCCCAACATGAGCAAGTGGAAATGAATTTTCTTTATTATTTCTAGCAATGCCCTTTTTCTAATATTTCAGTATTTAGCTGCTAAGAAAATCCGTTTTAAATAACCACCTCAGTCATAGTAGTATTTCAGTTTCTGTTTATGGAATTTACTCTGCTGCAAAGAACCACCGTGTCCTTTACTTTGAAAACCTACTGCTATTTTGAAAAAGTCTGAAGTGGGAGGTTTTAGTGAGCAGAGGCTGTTCTTGTAGGTAACGTGCTTGTGCTGGTGCTGTGCCTCTCCTGGGCACAGCAGAACGTGCCGGGTGGGGCAGTACCTTTGCTGAGGATCCAAGTAGGACTATTTTGTAAATTAAGATGTTGGGTGTCAAAACATTTTCATTCTTTTAGTGTAACATTTCAGTGTATATGGCTAGGTCTGTAAACTTCATTGATTAAATCACAAAGCATTGGTAATTGCTTCCAATATATATATATATATACTTCTGTACGTTTACAAATAATGTTTAAATAAACTTTGTATTTCAATAGAAACATACGAATGGAGAAAACAAGGATGATAATCAGCAAAAGGAACTCCAGAGTGTTCTGTCTGTGGAGCCAAAGAGAGTAACTAACTCTGTACATAAAGCACTTACTAAACCAAAGAATTCTGCAGAAGAAAGGGAAATTGAAGTGCCTTCATCTGAGAGTCCTGCATCTCTTGAGACAATGAGAAGTATGTATTTTGACTTGTAGTTTATAGCAATTCTGCATCAGAAGTTGGAGGTTAAATGAGGATTATCACAGTCGTAAAATTTTAGATTTATTTCGTGCTTTTAAAATAAATGACAGCCCCTAATTCAGTGTGTACCATGTAATTTAAGGGAGCGTGTTTAAGGTTGGTGCAGTTATTTGACATCGGGATAACATAGATGTGCAGTACATAAGTGTTAGAATGAATCTGGTAACTGCTAAAATAGTGAGGAGAGTGCCATAAGTGCAAGTGTGACCAGCCCACACTTCAATTCCCCACTTGTGAGACTTGCACATACCTAGAACTGGAGCAGTTACCAGTGTGGGGCTTTCACTTACCTCTGCTGACACTTAAGTGACTATTTTCTAGGTGCTGAGAGGGTGTCAGAAGGAGATGTTCCTCCAGAGCTGACTCTCAGTGAGAGGTCACCTGGTCTCCAGGAGTCAACACCAGAAAAAACAGAAGTGTTAAACTTTGAGAAAGGGATCTCTCCTGATAACTTCTATCCGCAAAAAAATAATATTCAAAGTCTATGTATGAACCAGTCCCCTGAGGTGACCGTTAAAAAGTTAACATTTGGAAATAAAAGTTTCTCACCAATCTTAACTGACGCATCTGTGGTAAGAATATTATTTTACAATTATTTTAGCTGCAGTTGTTCCATTCAGCTGCCAACTGTTCGATGCTTTTATACATTTCCTTTCAATAATGATTTTTTTTTTTGTTAATATGCAGCTCAGCTTAACGACGTATAAAACTGTCAGTGGAAAACTTGGGAAGGGCTCTGTGTCTGAAACTCGCGATAACAAGGAAGACTCGAGTTTCAGACGCTGCTTTTCAGACCTACTCTCTGGGAAGGGGAAGGTGCCAGAGATCCCTCAGCCCGGCACCAGCACCAAGGAGGAGGTACATTGCTAAAGCCTGTGCTCTTCCAAAGAGCACTGTAGCTTTTCCTTTGTTTCATCTGCTTTACAGATGGTGAGGCTTAAGGGAAATGCATCTTTCTTAATGTTAAACTCTATATATAATGTTTACTTGTGACCTGCTTGGAAGATCCTACTAGTAATTTTTAAATATTTGAGATAAATTAGGGAATTCTTTATTATATGGATACAAGGAAAGAATTGTATCCCCACAAGGTCAGTTATAATTAATATCTTTAAAAACAACAGGGATTAAATATTTTTTCTTTATTTTCAATGAAAAATAAACAACTTTTCACAAATTAAAGAATAGTGACATCAGCCTGGAAAAATTGAGGTAAAAGGGGGCTTTCACAGTTTTATCATTAACATACTAAATCTAACAGCTATTGTAGCATTGGCAAATAACTAAAACTGCTGTATGCCTTCAAACAGCTTCTCCTAAGTACTTTTGCTGGTGAAAGAAGTATTGACTCCTTTAAGAAATAATTTTTTCCTATTGCAAGAAACAGTTAGACCTTATTTGTCATTTGACTTCTTGCTATCGTTAATTATTAATGGGGTGAAGAATTTGTTTATTCTTTCATCTAATGAGACCTAGTAGTAATTCAAGTTTGTTTTTCTTACTGTAGTTGTGTTCATGTCCCTAGTTTAATGAAAAGCAACAGAAACGTGGATTTCTGATGAAGACTTCTAAGAGTGCTTTAATTTGGAAGCCAATAAATCAGTGCCTTGTCTTTTAGGAGTGTGTAGCCCCATCCCCGCTGTCTGTTTCCAGTGGAAGCAAAGTGCAGTCCTGGAGTGAAGAGCCCTGTGGCCCCATAAACGAGTCAGGTACAAACGCTCCATTTAAAGCAAAAAGCTTTTGATGTGTATCAGTACAGATTAAGAAAAATGTTTACTTGGCATTTAAGTATCGCCCAAGTCTTTTAATCTTGTTTTCTTTCATATATTTTCAGTACTGCTCCATTTTTACTCTCTCATTTTCTTTGCTGTTTTAATTACCTCCAGAAAATCCAAAAACTGGGCTCCAAAATGTAGTTCCTGTGACCGGTTAGTTGCGCTCCCATCCTGCTGCTCACTCCCACCACCATCTCCTGGCTGCGCAGCGTGCCCTCCATAAACACAACACTCAGGCATTTTTCTGTACTTCTTGAGCTTCACAGCCAAGACACACACTCCTAGAGTGTGGACACAAAGGCTCAGTAAACTCTTACCTTCCCATCTCATTGTTCTAAATAATCCTAAAATTAAGCTTTGTTTTTATGTTTATTACAGGACCGACTTTCCTCAAACGGCGGTACCACAGTGATACTGAAAGCAATTCTGAGGAAGTAGAAACAGGCAAAGGGAAGGAACAGAAAGGAAAGAGAATAGAAAAGATACAGCCCAGAAAATTATTTAAAACAGATGATGCTGTTACATACAGAGGTTAGTTATGGCCTGGAAGTTGATTATAGCTGTGCAAAAGTTTAAAGTAACAAAACAAAGTTTTAACAAGAAGAGGGAGTATCCATAAAAAAGCATTTTACATGTTAAAAAAAGTTGAATATTTAGAGACTATCCATTTAAAAAGTCAGAAGATTGATATGAAAATAGAAACTGCTCTCATCCATCTAATTGGTGAAATTAATATAACGATGCTGTTCTAGGCCCAGTTGAAACTTCAGCTGGGATACTTCTTCGTACACAATTGTGATTTTTATCTTTTTTTACTTCTCCTCAGTGTCTGAAAGCATCTCTACGGTGTCTGTGAATGACCTGTCTGTCCTGGACAGGGAGCTCTGGGAGCCTGGCTGTTCGACTGTCAGTATCTGTCAGAAGCTCCAGAAAGAATTTACCAGGAAAATAGAGGCAAGACCTTTCCTCTGTGCTGTTTGGGGGGAACGTGTGTGTGGATGAGAGCGGGGCTGGCACCACAGGATTTGCTTAGAAGGACATGAAAACAGCTACATGCATAGAACTGCAAGAAACGACAGAATTCAAGTTTCCTTTACTCCATTTTAAATTCCTTTACGTACCTTACTCTCCAAAAATTTTGTTTCCTGCATCTGTTTTATTTTTTTGTCCTGTCTGTTTCCAAACAAGCTCACGTATCTGAAGTCATGACCATAGTGCATTTTGGTTTTTTTCAAATTGTCATACCCCATGAATGAAATTCATTTGCAAAAAGGAAACCATGAGCCTGAATAATGTGTATGTTCATCTAAGACAGCTCTAAGCACCCATCATTCATTTCGTGGGTACTTTCTCTATTTTGAGGAAATATATTTTTCAAATAATGTACTTCTAATTAGGTAGAATTTTATCAAAACCATAAACCTCTGTTTGCATTTCAATAACTGATTTTCTTTAAGAGATAGGGAGATAATTTAAAAAAAGTTTTCTGCTAAGCAAAAACAGTACTAAACATACTACAGGTGGTTTTTTTTCCTAAATTGATAATAATCTGAATTTAATGTTAAACAATCCTCTTAGAGCCGCTCACATTACAGGTGGGTTTTTCTTCCTAAATTGATAATAATCTGAATTTCATGTTAAACAATCCTCTTAGAGCCGCTCACAGAGAATGGATCACTTTACCAAGCAATCGTTAAGAGCAGCCCATGAGCATTTGACAACAATGAGTTACCAGCTTCATGAATGCAGGTCTGTAACCAAAGATTTATTTTAAAACACCTTTGAAATGCAATTAATACCTTCTAAAAGTACCTTGTTTTATTTTGGTAGGGTCAAGCAGCTGGACAAATTTCATTTTGCTCTCCTTGAGGAACTCGAGAATTTCGAAAAAGATTCTCAGTCCCTGAAAAACATGGAAAAAGAATTCTCGGTTTGTATTTTAATTACTTGATCATGGAGAGAAACAAATTCTTATGGAGCCCATAAATTACTCATATCATCTTTAACTTCAAATCATTAATTCTGTTTTTAAAAACCCTTTATTGTTTTGCTTGAAGTGGGGTCATATTTCAATTAATGAATTTGAGGTGTAGGATGGGCCAATGCTGTGGTCACAGAATGTCCAGCTCACCACTGTGTTTTTCTCCCTGGACTGAACTGCTGCTGCTGCTAACGGGCTGTTTACCCCACTTTGTGGGCCTTTTTCCAGCTGGGCTGTGTCTCAGGAACGGCTTGTAGACTTTTGAACCTGATTTGTTGTGAGTTCTACAAGAAGCAGTTGACGTTGTGGGTCTGCTACTTGCTGTAATGTAAAAAGCAATATACAAATACTCATGTAAACACAAGACTTATATTTGCTTTTTTTTCTTTTTACCCTGAAGGCATGCCTTATTTTAATCAGACTTTCCATTTAATTTGTTCTTTTCCATACTATTGAAACTGTTATGCAGAACAGGTTTCTGGTGAAACTGGTTCCATGAAACTAGAGCCCTGAAGTGCCACATCCCACCAGCTAAGCGTAGTATTGATTATTTTCTCCAAGCATCTGTGGTGACTGTGTAACTCCTACCCAGTGTGTGCTCAGTTTGTGATTGTAGGTTATTTTATTCATATTAGATATTAGTCTGTTCAGAAAATGTTGGTGCCTATTGATTATCATCTATTAATATTTTTTTTTTTTCTTTCTAGACCTTTTGGAAAAAACAAGTACATACTTTTAGTACATACATGAAAAATGAGCAGCAGAGGTTAGTTGGCTTCGTTCTCCCCAGGCTGGGATTTGAGCTATCAGTCAGGCTCACTACTGTTCTCTCTGCCATTTCTCTCATCCATTCAATAGAGATATAGATGAGATGAGAGAATGAGATTAAAAATCTAATTATTCTCCATGTGAATTTCCCCACATACCTGAGGGACTATGCCAGTAGTAACGATGATGGTGATCTTTAGCCATGCTTTTAAGTACAAATAAGGGGATGTATTCGTAAATATGTCTGCGAAGTTCGTATGTAGCAAAGCTCTTTGAACTGCCTTTTATTTCTTCAGAGTCCAGATTCTTAAAACTTCATTTGAAAAGAACATCTTCCATACTGTTGACTATGAAGAACATATTTTTACTTCAGAGGTATGATGAACTTCTGTTTCTTTCTTGTTTTTAATCATTCTTCAATTTTACCAACAGATCTAAGTATTGACCTCTTCCAAAGTCTCCTTCCTCAGCACTGCACGGTTGTGGGCCATCAGGGTGTAGTTTTGCTCTGGCCAGCGGGTGACCAGAGGTAACAGAGATGTGTGCCCTCTCTCCTTGTAGATGCATCTGATGAAAGAGGACATGAAAGGACTCCAGGAGAAACTTCTTAAAGAAATGGTAAATAAAGCTACCTTGCCCTTGTTTTTTATTTACTGTTTAAGTATTGCTCTTTGAACCTCAAATTACTAAAAATTGTAATTTCTAGTCCCCTATCAAAAATACAAACAAATCAGAATCCCACTATTACTGACATGTTCTACTCTAAACCTCCTCTGGGTGACAAAGGCAGAGGGCAGATAGGGATGTACTGCTTTAGTGCTGTGTCTTGGGATGTTGAATGTTGATGTGGAAAGAATAATATTTGATATGTTAAAGGCAGCATATGCTATGCATCAGAATTACAATACTTATAAACTGTTAAAGATTTTTATTTAAAGTATGTGACAAATGTGGTGGTTTTTGCACAGCAAGAAGAGGAGCTGTGTAATGTTCGCAGAGGGTTGCAGACGTTGTTTCAATCAGAAGACACAATTCTGAAGTAATATGTTCAAATACCTTCCTGAAATTCAAGGTGAATATAAACATTCTCTTATAATGTAAAATTTGACCACTTTTTTTTGTTTGCTTTTTAACACTCAAGGAAACTACTGTAACCAAAGCGTATTTTCCTTAATAATATTGCAATCTTTGTGGATAAGTCTTCTTTATATGTGAGATTTGGAATTATTTTACTGAATCTGCTAAAATGCATTATGTAAATGTTTTTAGTTTTTAGCACGTGCTATTTTTTAAGAAGTCTTCAGCAATTTTTGTAGGTTATTTAGGTGACTTCCAGATAAATGACTTTGTTTTGGGTCTGTGTGTACAGAGTCCCCCTTTGGTCTGATCAGAGCCCCCTCAGTGATGCCTCAGGGGTCAGGTTGCCTGGTTTGACCTCAGCCCCCCGGCTGTGGTGTTAGACTTCAACAGGAGTTCTGAGAGAAACCTAAACTGTAAGCATTTGTGGTTGAACTGCATTGCAAATAGCTGTATTAAATATTTCAAGAAAAACATATATTGTCTGCCTGGTTTTTTTTTCCTTTTACAAAACGATGTTATTACTATTTTACTTACTATTTACAGTATTTCCTGTAAGAGCAGAAAAGGAAGGGCTCTGCTCTGGAGCTCACAAACACAGCTACTCACTGATACAAGGAACCGGTCCCTAATGTTTATTTTCAGAGAGAAAAATTGATTTAAAATTGAGTTTTAAGGTAATGTTAAGCGAGGAAACTCTTTGACAGAGGTCCTAAAAGAAAATGGGAAAATCTGTGGCTTTCTGAATTGCTTCTGAATCTTTCTACCAATGCTGTCTCTAAATGCCTAAAGCAGGAAAGCCCCCGGGGGCTGCAGCCTGAGCTCGGAGCCACAGGAAGGGCTGAGTTTGGCTCCCGGGGGTGGGACTGTGAGATTGTCCCATGTGCACGGGGAGGAACAATGCAGAGTAATTGCTCTTAAACTTCAGTGATGGGAAATGGGTTACTGTAAGCAGAAATAGTGGTAAGTGAAATATATTTCTTATTAATTAATTTTAAAATCAGAAGGTTATGTTGTCTCTGGAAATTCTTATACTGAAACTGCCGGTAAATACTTTGGTCCACTCATCCCGTCTCCATCAGTACTTCATGCTTTTCTCATTTTTCTGAGCCTCTGATATTTGTTTGCTTTTTTTTCCTCCTTTTGAGCTGTGCTCGCTGTCCTCCCCGCTAGATGGACCTCACGAGATGCTGAACTTCTTCACTGGTGAATTGAATATTGGCTGTGTATGAACCAGCATTGTTCTCTTAATTGTACAAGGTTTTAAGAAGTGCTCTGCAAGGCCCAAACCCCATTCTTACAGGGGTTGTGTATTGGAAAAATAACACAACTGGTGGTTTTAGTGGGGCCTGGGGATGAAGCACAAGTGTGAGATTGTCCTGGTCACCCCTGGGTCCTTTCCCTGCCCCAGTGAGGGCTCAGCCCTGCCGGCGGGTCCGGTCTCGGTTGGGAGGGAGGCACAGGGAGACTGCGGGGGGCTGGGGGGGTTGTTCTGGTTTTTCCCTTTTTTAGCCTCCATGCACTGAACGTGCCCAGTTCCACCAGTAACAGAGCTCACTCCAGCCCAGTGCATCCAGCCTCCCCAGGGGCTGAGGGAGGTGCCCAGCGGTCGCTGGTGGGGGCCAGCTGACAGTGACCACCGGTGGCCCTCGGCCAGTGACAGGGGCCTGGCTCTGGGCAGACAGAGCCGGAGGAGGTGGGGACGCTGCGGGGGGAGGACGGTGGAGAAACAGGGAAGAAGCAAAGCGTGTTGCTGTGTAACGACATGGTGGTGGAGTCGTGTCAGTAACACAGCTCAGGGGCATTGTTTGACATTTAAAAAGCTGCTCCAAGTTACCCCTAGAATGTTTTCCTGTTTCGTTGTATTTTTCAGCATCATTTTAATGTGTTTTATGCAATATTTTATTACCAGTGAAAGTATGTGTCACTGCTAAACCCACGGGTTAGTAGCCAGGTTTGCAGTTAACAGGGGTCATCTACTGCTCTGCAACTAAAAGTGGTTCTGCTGGAGGAACTTCTCTCCTTTCTTTTCACCCTTTTGGTGTACTACACCTGGACTATCATCTTATTGTTGTTTAGAATTAAGAGTATTTCATTAATAATAAAATGATGGCTGAATAAATTAACAGTATGTTAAAAGGCAAGTTATAATGTTACATATTTCTGTGAAAAGCCAGCAAGATAGAAAATTGCAATAAATAGAAAGAAAATAATCTTTGGATCAGGTACTTGGGTAATTCAAGTCTTCAGCTGGAGGTCACTTTGTCCAACAACTCCTTGGTGTTTGAGCTGAGTGGGAGCTCCACCGCCTCTCCCGGGGCTCCCTGGGGTGTGTGCTCTCACCTCCCACTCCCTGGTGGGAGTGTGTCAAGAGCAGCTCTGTGTGTGTGTGTGAGTCCATCCCCACCCTCGGCAGCAGAAGAGAAGGGAAGTTGTGTGTCCTCTGCATCGATGGCACTCCCACCCTGCAGCCACTCAGTGCAGTCTGCACAAACAGCTCTACGTACCTTGTTTTGTTTGGTGGTGTCACGCTTCACAGAGATCATCTCAGCGAAGCCATGAGAGCCAGAGAACCTTTTTCTAATTTGTAGCACTGAGTGGCTTCCTGAGAGGAGAGTGTTTTGGACTCTTGCAGAGAAATTCTTGTCTTGTGAGTGTTTGTGCTGGTTTGTGGCTGGCTGGTCAGGAATGCTTTCCAGCTATCACCCTACTGGCTTGTTTCCTAGTTGTTTTTTTTTTTTTCTCCTGAGTCTTTTCCTTTCAGTAGTAAATTTGAGAAGAATTCTGAGATGCTTCTAGATGTTGAGCATTATTAGAACTCCTGGCTTTACATTTTTATATATTTTTTTGTTATTAGCATTCAGTAACCTTTTTCCTCTTCCTGACAGGAAGCTTTAGAATCCCTTGTTGTACCCATCAGGTACACTCTACCTTGTCACCGCTCGTTTGCCCAATTCAGTCGTTTTTGAATGAGAGTGAGAGGGAACTTCACTGCCAGAACCTCCATCCCGTTGTGCTGGGGAGGATCTGGGCCAAAACCCCACTATTCCAGGAGATGGAAACCTTACCAAAGATCATCCTTTTGAGCACCCTGTCGATAAAGAAACGATACGATCCCATGCTTAATGATTGTGATCTCTTCCCTACTGATCCTGGGGAAAAAAAGAGCTTCAGGAAACATGTTCATTTCCTGCAATAAGTAGTCATTTAATTAAAGAACAAAAGTAACAGGAATCAAAAATGCTCGCAGCTGTGATTCTGTTAGACATTATATAAAAAAGAATGAAATTATAATACATTAAATTAGTTTTTAGAACATGAACGTAAGTGTTTTACAAACTAATCGTGGTAAGTTCCAAATGTCTTGTCAACAGAATACTGAGTGACAGTGTGTCCTGTCCGTATGTCAGAGGCCTTGGGATGGGAAAGCCTGTACATGCACAGCGGCCCCTCGTCCCCGGAGAGCGGAGCAGTCCAGGCCGTGCCCAGCAGAGCGGTAGGTGCTTTAAGTGGCTTTTCCTTCAGTCCCTCAGCAGCTGCTCCTGCTCCCAGGCCATCACCCCGCTGGCTGCAGAGCGAGGAAGGGCTCTGGTGGCTCCTGTGGGTGGGTGCCGGGGTCCCCTCGCAGGGTCCTCTCCCCTGGAGATCGGGGTGTCCCGCGCTGAGCTGAGGGGAAGGCTCCTCTTCCCCAACGTGTGTCCAGCAGCAATATCAAAAAGTAAAGACAGATTCTTCTCAGAAGAAAATTTCTATGGCCTGTGAAATCTAGGAGAAATAGACATTTTCAAACCATTTTGAAATTTAAAAAAATACGTATAATTTTTAAAAAATTACATTAACAAAAAAAATTATTTAAAAAAACCCCTATTAATTGTGCTGAAAGGCACAGTAACAGTATTGAGGAATGTTAGCGACTGTGAGCCTTAATTTTCACCAGCACCTCTCCACACGTACACAGTGCAGTTACAGTCCTCATGGCCCAGTCTCACCAGTTCAGTTACTGGGAGCGCAAATGCAGATACTGGGTGTGGGTTGGTTTTGGTTTTCCTTACAACTGATCCCTCTTTCCATTTCTCTCTAATTAACAAGGCCTTTTTGGGAGTAACAATGGCTGTGGAAACGGCCTCTCTCACATTTTTTTCCCCCCCTCAGGAGAGGGAAATGAATATTTTCATGCATGTTTCAAGCTGGTACCTGCCCTCGGCGCTGGCCCACGGAGCAACCAGCGGCCTCACTGGGTTCACACTGGCCCAGCCACTACTTCTAATTTTTTGTGATAGCTTTTGACTTTTTGGTGTAAGGAAGTGAGGGATGTTGTGGAGAAGGTTTGGGGGCTTCTCAGTACATCCTAATCAAAGCAAAAAAAACCAACCACCCCCAAAAATCACCCCAGGTTCTGAACAGGAAGATAAATACTTCCATTTTCTTTTAAAATCAATCTTCCTTTGTATAATCTCCCCCATTCAGCACATCAGAGCAAAATTCCCGGGGTCAGGACTGAAGCAAACTGGTTTTAGTGGGGAATGGAAATAAAGAGCTGGAAAACTGACCTTGTCAAATGTTTGCTGGATGCGTGTACCTCCATTTCATTACTCTTGTACTCATTCAGCTCTTTCCGAATTGCTGCCTGGAAGTGAAAAGAGAAGGTTAACAAATGCTTCTGTATTTCTAAGTGTTGTAAAGTACCGGCCCCGCAGAGCGGAGCAGGCACTGGTCAGTGGGGTTTCAGCATAAAAAGTAACAGTAACATTTACAGAGATTAACGTCCCAGAGGTCAAATGTCTCTGCAGGACCTGCTGTGTGGTTACAGACAAAGCAAGCAGGAAGCAGTAGCACGTTGTCTCCCTCTCAGCAGTACCTTGTCTGCTGCCGAGAGCCGTGTCCAGGGCTTGTCCGCGCGCCGGTCGTAGTCCTGCGCTTTGGCCACTTCCACGTAATCGCTGAATCGAATCAGGATTTTTCTGTCTCTCAGCTCATCAACTGTCGGTCTCTGGTTAAGCTGTATTAAATAGTTTTGTAAAATAAAACTGTGTTCGTAACAGACATATTCAAATATTTTCTGCTTCCCATCTTGGCTTAGTGTGCGTCTATGTGTATGGGGAAAAACCCAAGCCCTTGGAAATTGCAGGAAAGTATTCAATCCTTCAGAGGACTGTTAGGAGAGCAGCAGTGGCTCACGTGGAGCTGTGGGCTACAGCACAGTGTCTTTATAATGGGAAAAAGAAGAAAGCACTTTAACTTGGATATTGATAAATGCATTTACAACAGGTAACAGAATCAGAATTAATTTATTATGAGCCCCATACAATGTCGTATGCTGTCGGGGGTTTCTGCTGTGGTCAGCAGCAGGTTGTCTGTGTCAGGTTTGTAGGACTAGACCCAGTGTAAGAATTTCAATTTGGCTTTAACAAGTTATGGGCTAATTCCAGTCAGGATTCCTGGGAACAGAACAGCAACGAGATGCAGTTGTGACTCTGCTGTAAATGCACAGAGAACTCCGTTTGGGAGCTCGGAGGGGTCCCCGCTGCTGCTGAATCCCCCAAGGTATGAACTTATCCTTTTCTAGCAATGTTGTTGCAAAATAGAGTGTGCAAGCAAATACCATTTTCTGATGTAAGCTTTATATGTCAATATGCCACTAAGTCTCATGTAGCTGAGATGAGGTAGGTATTTTTATAATTCCTATGACTGGGTACCCCTATGTCAGACGCTGCTGAGGAGGATGTGTATTAAGGGAGAGTTTGTGTAATAATGACCTCTGTGGCTGTGATGTTACATCAGCTTTGCTAAATTTCTAGAAACTAATAGAAGGTATTGCAAGATTTTACCTTTCTTGTCAGTCTCTGTTTGATTTCTCTTCTTTCTTCCTGTTCTGTTTGATCATTTCGTTCTGTGGAGAATACAAAAAAAAAGATGACTTTCCTGATGAGGAGGATCAGGAGTTTCCAAAGTTGCAGGCAGTAGAATGAGAGCAGGAAATGGGGAGCAGGTTCTGGGCTGTGTGTTGTGTTAGTGGAGTCCAGCTCTCCCCATTACAACTTATCGTTACCTCTGCCTGAGGACAACGAGCTGGTGCCAATCTCAGCTTTTCCTGGGCTCTAAACTCCAGTTCCAGGGAAATTTAATGAAACAGCAGCAGCCACAGCAACTCTGCAATTGTGTAAACTTCAGAAGGAAAATCAAAATATTCCATAGTTAATTATAATTTGTTATTCTCCGTGTTGCTGCAGCCATTCATTGCTGTAGATGCTGAAAAGATTTATTGCAGCAGCTCCAAGGAAACGCTGTTCTTCCCTGTTTGACCTTATTCTCAGGCTACACCTCGAGATGGTCATGCTGCCACAAGAGTTATCTCTGATTTGTAAGCTTTCTTTTCTGCTATTCTGCTATTCGGGATACACCACTGACATTGGAACCTCCTTACCCTCCCGGGTTTGTCTCTCGCAGCGTGCCGTGCCAGCCGAGCCAGCTCCTTTGGTGTGTTGTGCCTATTGGCATTCCTGCCCTGACAACTCCTACACGCTGGCTCTAAAAATAGCCCGTGCTGTAACACTGGGTGAAATATAGCCTTTGCCTTGGGAAACAAGTTAATGGCATTTCTATTTCTGGTGCTGTCTGTTACTAAATTAAGGCGTGAGCTTGTGACCTGAACAAAGCTGAGACCTAGACAAAAATATTTAACCGTTCCAGGATTCTCTGATACTACAGTGAAGTGTCTCATACTGCTTGCATTAGGTATTTCCAGTATTAAAGCACATGTGATTTTTTAATGTGCCTCCAAAAAAACTCTAGCACAGCAGATGAGTTTCCAAAATGATATTTTTGGTAATGAAGTATTCTTCTCCCTTATTTTTTACGCTCATTAGATTACACTGAAATGCAGTCGTAAGTATCTATTTAAAATAACATAGTAGGGCATAGCTACAACTGGCTATAGTAAAAATGCAAATCAAGTGAATCTGAAATGTTTTAATGTGCTATATTACAATTTGGTGGCAGGCACGCAAATTTAAAAGAGAACAGCAGAGCTAAAATTAGTGCTCTGTCAGGGATGAGCAGCAATACTTAGAACAGACTTTAAAAAGTGAAGTGTATTCTGAGACACAGAGATACCTGCAAGAAGTTACTAATGCTTCATTCAGCTTTAATTCACCCCTTTTAGAGTAGATAGTTCTATCTATACATTTTTATTAAAAGAAGAGAATTTTCTGTGGAATATGCCTTTTAAGATATGACTGATATGCACCAAGAGAATTCCTAAAGAAAAACCACAAATAGGCATTTCTGGTCAGCAAATGCTTTTCCAAAGACACTCGCATGTACAGTGACCCGTTGCTATGAGACACCCGAAATAGATAGTTCTATCTATACGTTTTTATTAGAAGAAGAGAATTTTCTGGGGAATATGCCTTTTAAGATATGACTCTGATATGCACCAAGAGAATTCCTAAAGAAAAACCACAAATAGGCATTTCTGATCAGCAGATGCTTTTCCAAAGACACTAGACGTGTACAGTGACCCGTTGCTATGAGACACCCGCTCAGGTTCAGTGCTTATTCCCAGCCTCAAGAAATACAAGAAATAGTTCCTTTAGAAAAAAAAAGACAGCAAGATTTGCTTGGAAATGGCAGCAAGGGCATTACACAATTCGGGGTTATTCCAGAGAGAAGGCAGAGAGGTTTTCCCCCCGCGTGGCTCTGCCCACACCAAGATCCACTCATTAGTGGGGGCTGTTGGTGCATCCCAGGGGAGCCGCTCCCGGTCCTGCTGCAGCACGTGCAGGTCTGGAATTCACTGCTCTCCGGGAGGAATTCAGGGAACTCTGAGCTGTGTCTGACACGGGAACAGCTCCTGGTGGTAAGGGTGACCTGGGATTGTACAGTGGGGTTGAAAAGATGCTGCCTCCTAGAAGGGGAACGTCAGCTTTGTGTCAACACAGGAACACCTGGGGGGATTTTAGGTCACACGCTTTTCAGGCTTCGTGGGGACCCAGCGGTGTTTCTGGAGTTAAAGGACTTAGAAGAGCAACAAAATTGTAAGAAAGAGTTGGCTTCAAGTTTGCTTTTTAAGTATTACTTTTATTTCAGAGACATCTCCCTAAGGGAGGTAAGAAGTCACTTATTTTAATCTTACTGAGATTTGTTTTAAAATAAGATAGCAGTTGGACTTAGGCACTTGCAATATGCTTCTCATTTTGATGGAATTGTACAAATGTGAATTGCTCGTCCTTAGAACAGCTTTGGGGTTAGCACTGCCTCTGTCAGCACCATGTATTACAAATATCGAAGCTGCTAGGAAGCTTAGGACACAACTGCACAAACCCTGACAGCCTGGAGGAGGCTGTAGAGATTTCACTGAAGGGCATTTCTGCAGCTCTGCATGTCAGACACAATCCTGGTGTCCCTAAGAAGAATGTCAATATCCCTATGAATACAAGGAGACTTTACTAACTCCCAAATTCACTCAAAACTGAGACTAGAGTTGTTGCATCTGTCCAGCCTTTTGAAATCACAGCTGGCACAGCTCAGTGATGGCCGTACCTCTTTACAAAATGCCCAGCTTTTTCTATAATGGAAAGGTAAATAAATGAGAAGTGGTTCTGAGCTCAGCTGAACCCGTGTACCCTGAACTGCAGTCAATGCATTTGCTCTGTGCTGGGAGCTCTTTAAATGAGATACAAATCTAGACCAGTATGTTCAGCTGGCATTCAGGAAATATCTTTAATTCTGCTTTAGCTTCTTTCTGCTTTATCTCCCCCTAAGCTCATTATAGAATGTATTCAAACTTTTTTATTATTAAAGCTGGTCAGTTTAACCCAGATTAAGGATGTAACCAGCACGCTTCAAAAAGTAAACATAAAGGAACAGATTTTTTTCAGTAGAGATCAGCTCCTCCTTAGCCAGGAAAAAAACCCAAAGAAACAGATTTTCAGAGATCTTTAGGTACTGGCTCTTGAAAATCTGGCCCCATATATTTCAGCATCTCAGGTTAACGCTTTTTGTGTCCCCTCTGGCAGACAGCAGGTAAAGTTGGGCCATGGGCACCCATTCACATTTGCAAAGAATGTATCCTGTTTCTGTTTTAGCTCTGCACGTGTGACATAGATCTAATTTTACCAAGTGTGATGTATGCACTGGAACAGCACAGAAAATACCACTAAGTGTAAGTAGATTATGGAATTCCTTTGTGTTAAAACTGAAATGAAATCCCCAGTAACTTCAATGGCAACAGCCTAAGTTTTTTTCTATGAACAACTAAGAAAGTTCCGAAACATTAAGTTTTAGGTAACAAAATGTAGATAATTTTTTCCCTTGTGAATGACAATCACATTACTAATTAAATATTAATTAAGTAGCACAGGCAGCATTGCTTACATGACATAAACTTATGTGGCTTTATGTTTTATGCTTGTTTAATGAGAAACAAACTATTGTTCGCATCATTCTGGTTTTGTCTTTCAACACTAAATAGACCATGTAAATAACAGAAGCAAGATACTTTTCCTCCAAGCAGCTGGCCTCCCCCTCTCTCCTGCGAGAGACTCCTAACGGAGACCATTGCAAAGCTCTCTCTCACCTTCCCGGAATTGAGAGGATTCCCAGCAGTTGTAAAGAAGGGATTGTGTTCAGCACGTGTTTGAGCCCCAGCTCAGAACACCACTCTTTAGGAAAAGAGTCACAAGTTTATGGCTTGTGTTTATTTGAGAGATGTTGAGAACATTCCCCTGTGGCAGCATCTGTAACAGGCCTGAACTGCCCCTCTGATAACTCCCATGTCTCACAATGATCTTTCTTTGACTTGTCTTTGGGCAGGTCTCTAACGAGATGAACAAATGTTCTTGCTGGGAAAATCAGGCTCTGCTTTCTCCATCCCACTTCAGCCTTGGTGGCATTCAGTGAACAGTTTGTCATGAGAGACCAGCTCAGAAAACGCCAGCCCAGTTCTCTCTGCACTGTGTGACACTAAGATCGTACTCCCTGCTTAGACATCTGTAACAGTGGAATCAGAATGAAAATTATTTGAAAGCCTAAATTTGAACAAGTCTTTTTTTTTTCTGTACTAAATTGCACACCTTTATCAAAGTGTAAATTCTGATTCCTGCAGTATTTGAAACCCAGGATGTGAAAAATTAGAATAGTAATAAATAAAAATAATCCCAGTGGATTAATTTGTCTATTTAAATATAATGTGTTCTAGAAATACAATAACTTGTTTCAACAAACACACATAAAATACTTCAGGAGAAAAATACTCACGTTTAAGTATATTTCTTCTTTCCAGCTCCTCAACAGCAGGTCTTTGGCTGAGTCGCCTGCGGAAAAACACCAAAATCACATTTTGTACCATGCCTGTTCTTTGGAAAGTCTGCAGTATTCTGAGTTCTGGTTGGTGTTCTCCTCAGGGAGGGGCTACAAAATCCCTCTCCAGGACTCAGGAAGAAAAAAAAAATATACAAGAATCCTGGCACCAAAATGCTTTCTTATATTATTGTTCCCAAATGTCAGCAATGCAGGTGGAAGTTCTCCTCTAGTTTGCTCTGCTGTCAGTGAAACACTTCCTCAGAACGTGCATCCTTTTCACCATACTTGCCAGACAGTCACTTGGAACCAGTGCTCTCCAACAGTTAAATTCACCCCTGAGGGGTATTTAAGGCAGTTATCAGACGAGTTTCACAGTGATCTTCTGTAGCTATCACTGTCTCTACCTTTTAACCTCACGTAGCAGTGGGCTTCCTTTTTCCTAGTGGTGCATCCTGACAAAATGCAGACTTGCCAGCAATCAAGCTTTCCTGTGGTTTCCCGACTACACATCTGATCCCACAGCTCTCCTCCTGCCTGCCAAATAAAATCCCTGTGCTGCTCACAGCCTCACGCTGTCTGAACAGAGTGTCTCATGCAGTTTCACCTCCCCTTTTCAGTGGTGCTGCTCCAGGATTGAGTCTTGAAATCATATGATCAGTGCCATAGCGATTTGATTCTGCATACTAAATGAGACTTCCCCACGAGACACTGCTAATATCTGCAGAGAATCTCAGGTAATTGAAGCCCTCCCCTCGGCGCACACACACACACACACTGCATTTGCTGGCTTTCAAGTAATAATCCAGCAAGCAGATCGGAAAGAGTTTACGATGCTTTCTGGCCTGTGTTCTGGCAGCGTTAAGGATTCTCATCGTCTCCTCTCCAGCAGATGTTGCCAAGCCACAGATGAAGTTACAGAGACAAAGGAATACTCAGAGCAGGGACCACACTGCAACCACTGCTGCAGCAGTTATCCCTCTGCTGTGTGTAGGAAATAAAGGGATGACTAGAGAGTAAGTAGATCTACATTTTATCAAATACACAAGAGATGAAAAAATTTAGTAACCTTTAGCAGACTGTAAAAGAACCAGTAAAGGTACCTGATTCTAATTTCTCCTTCCTTTTTAAGTTTACCACATATGCCTTCAAAATCAGCTCTGTATTCAGGTGTTAGGAGACCAACAGCACAAAATGTGAATGCAACTCCTTATACTTTTTTAATGAATTTCCCTGAGATCACTGGGAAAGCTCTCATCTTTAGCAACAGGAAGGCATGACAACTACTCTACCAGATCACACCAAGAGAAAACTTAGATGATGAGCTCTTATGATTAGAAACACCTACAGCCTAACTCTCGTTCTTCCTACCCCACACTTCAGCGCACCTAAGGCTTTTCTTCCGGTCTCTGGATTTCTCTTTGGAGTCAAATACTGACACAGAAATGATGCTGAAATGCCCTACTAAAGGCTTTAAACATTTCTTTTTAATTCGTATTATCTTTAGATCCTCCCTCCTCACTCATTTCCCTGTATGTCTCAGAAATTACACAACTTTGGCTAGGTTTTGCTTGAAAGAAACGAATGTGCATTTTATAATATAAATCAGGGAAGAATTACTTACTCAGAGGGCTTATCTGCAAACAAAAGGTCCACCCGACCTGCTGCTCACATGCCTCTCTCAAGCCATTCTTAATTACAGCCCTTCCATGTGAGATTTATAGATTCTCCCAGAATCTGTACGTTAGATTCCAGAGGCCCCTTTTAAACTAGGGGATTAAAAGCCTAACAGAAATGATTAAAGCAGTATGAGAGTGCATATGTATATGAATGCTGTGTGTATTTTTTAATACATATATAGTTGCAATATCTATGATAGTAAATTATTTAAAACCCTGTTTCCCTTTTGGTTTTGATAACGAGATGGTAGGTACCAGCGACAACACCGTATTTCTGTGCCCACCCCCGGCTTTACCCACCAGAAAAGGAAAAGGTGCGGGCACACACACGCACAGGAGGGCATTGCGTTTCTCCCCACCACAACCCCCCTGAGTTTTTCAGAGATATGGACCACACTCCCAAGCGTGTTGCCACAGCCATGAAACTAGAAGTGGGCTTTTCTCCAAAGTAACATTCTAACAGTTTGCTTTCCCCGCTACGAGAGCTGTGCTGCACGGCGGCTGGGCTGCGGGGGAGCCGCTGGAGGTGACGGATGGACTCCCATGTCTCCACCAAGAGCTGCTGGCAGTAAGGAGGTGACGCAGCGGTGACATGAGGCTGCCCCAAGGGAACCAGGACATGAGAGGTGTTTTCTGCAGGAGGGGCTTTCCCAGGCCCAGAGAGAGGGGAGCCAGTTTGTGGAGGGCACCCTCTGCCATAGCAAGGAACGAATTGCTGTGCAAGCAGGGCCTGTCCTGCCCGAGCCACACAGCAGCTTTGGGAGGAGGAAGGAGGGTGCTTCATCCCCCCGGGGTCTAAACGGCTGCAGCCACACATTGTTTCCTCAGAAAGGGACACACAGCTCCCTCGATGCTCGACCCTGCAGCCAGGCTTGGGGTGAGACCAGGACGGAGGTGTTCCTGAGGGCTCCTGCCGGGCCGGCAGCTCAGCACAGCCCAGGGCAAGCTGCGGGGTACCCCATCACAAATACACGTCCCTCCTGAAGGCAGCTTTTAAGTAAGAAACTGTTTCAGATGAGTTTGTGCCTCTGCTTGGGTGAGCTGTTCTCTGAGCGCCATGGGGATCCACCTGCACACCTGAGTAGCAAGTGCTCTACTTTAGGTATTTGTTTCATATTTTTTCTCCGAAGCTGTTAAAATATGAAATCCTGCTGCTGACAGAACCAGAAAAGGTCCCCGGTGTGCTGAGCTCAGTGCAATCCCTCAGCGGGCAGCCGTCTGGGCCCATGGGGCGGCAGCGCCATGGCCTCGGCAAGGCCACCGTGCCTCAGGGAGGTGGGGAAATGGCGGCCACCTCTCCTCACAGCACTGCTGGGGAGCGCAGGCCAGGAAGCAGGTGCTGAGAGACTAGGGCTCTAGAGAGACGATGCTCAAATCCCCTGTTTAAAAGACACAAACTCTAGCAGAATAACAATTATCAGCAGACTGTATTGCAGCAGGGTGTGTGATCCTGGAGGATGAAACAGGCACTTCATGAAGGAACCCTTGTGAGGGCTAAAAACTGAGCCCCCAGTAGGCTGTGGATGATCACAGTTTGTATTTTGGAGCCTCAGGCCATTCTGAAGCAAAGCAGAGCCCTGGCTCGTTTCCTGTGTGATGAGCAAAGTACCTTCACCTGGGTGTGGGTGGTGACAGGGCTCCGCCCTGGGCCCAGCCCGCACCTGGCCGGGAGCCATGCTGCTCGGCAGCTCTGCTTGCAGGAGCTCTTTGGAGATCTGAGGTGGGTGTGAGACTCCGGCACTGCTGCGACGTGGACGTGGACGTGGACATGTGAGTCCTGTGGTTTTTATTTTTGTTGGGTTTATTGTCGTTGGTTTTTCAGCTAGGGACTCAGCCCCATGTGGGACTTACCTCAGTGAAGTGACTGTAAGGTTTACTGGGAGCACTAACAGAGTGCACCACTTCTGTTGTATTGCAGTAATGGTTTCAGTCAATTTAATTTTAGATACCTATTTCTTGCTTTTGGGAAGAGCATCCAATTAATGCTGTTGTGTTCTTGGGCGACATTAAAATCTAGGTTTGTGTATTTTTGCGCTGCCTGCTGAGGCAGGAGTGCTCCCTCTGAGCACTGTGGTCCCTCTGAGTGGGACCAGACACTTTTGGAAGGGTTTTGAAACTTTCTTGAAAGCTCTCAAGTAATGTGCAGGCAAATCCTAACTGTCCAGATCCCCCATGGTGTAAATGTATGGACTGTCACTGATATTGCCATGGTCTCAAGTTAAGAGTACCCACTCCAGGAATGTGCTTGCCGTTAGCTTAAAGCAAGGGATGCCAGGAGAAAGCGGAGCTGAAAGCCCAGTGCCTCAGTTGAGGCGACTGCAGGTGCCTCGGGGAAACTGAGCAGACTGGAGCCACCAATGTCACTTTCCTGTAAATGTTTGGTTATGGTTTAGACAGTTTGTTGTACATGTGTCAATGATGCTCCAAGTCTGGATAGAGACTGAATGTTTTCTCATAATGCCAAAGCAGTCACCAAAAGTTGGGGGAGCAGGAGGGAGGGATACACAGCACTACAACGGGCAGCAAGTTCTTAAGTTTGGACAAGTAACAAAGTTTTTGTGTTACTGTTGTTCTGTGCAAAGTGAGCATAAACTTTGAAGCAGCAGGTGTTCTTCAGTTGTTTGACATTGGGAGAGTGTTCAGCAGTGTATTTTCAGACTACCTTTAGAATGATTTCTCTAGTAATTTGGGCTCTGAAAGATAAGTGGATAAATTTATATATGTTGCCATGTCTCAGAAGCCAAAGACTTGGCCTGCTCCCGTGTCCTCTCGTGTGACTCCCCAGGGTGAGAGGAGCTGGTCACGGCAGGTGAGCTCAGCTGCCCGGGGTTCACCCCAGAACACCCTGCCGGCCCAGCCACACGCACTCGTGGGCTCGGAGTACCTGGGCGCCGAGAGCCTGCACGTGGCCTCACAGTATTTGTTTTCTCCATGCACTGTGCACATGGGAATGCCAGGACATTCCTGAGTGCTCCATGCTGGCTCCAAGAGGGGCAATATGTCTATGTGTGTCTGGCTGGTTCCCCTCACATCCGTGTGTGGTGTGTAATTGTAGCAAAACAGGTTGTTCG
Source organism: Calidris pugnax (assembly GCF_001431845.1). Taxonomy (NCBI): domain Eukaryota; kingdom Metazoa; phylum Chordata; class Aves; order Charadriiformes; family Scolopacidae; genus Calidris; species Calidris pugnax. The sequence continues at coordinate 4,912,396 of NW_015090780.1, forward strand.
AGGAGATAACGAGTACAACCACTACAAGCCCCATGGGTGGGCAAGTCCCTGTTGGCTGGTCTGGTGGAGTGGGCTGTAGCCCTCCACCACCAGAGTCCAGTTTGGGGTCTGGCTGACTAACGCGTTCGACACGTGCACGAATGCAGACACTGGAGTCAGCTTCAAGGGGAAAACCACTAATTGCTTGTTCCCTCTGGAGCAAGGTCACATGTTTGTGAGCCCGACAACTCTCACATGTGCCTGTGACTGATCAAAAGATCAATACTTACTTCACACAGTCAGATTGTCTCCTTCGCATTCATGGGAATTAATGTCTTGGGACCAGCATTACACCAAGGCTGATGGTATTGCACTGTTACAGGTGACTGAATCCTCAGCAGCCTGAGGATCTGCGTGTCACTAGGATCCTGGGGTCTGCTGTCAGGTGGACAGTGCATCAATATGTCCTACAAGCAGGAGATGCTGCCACGTTCTCTGTTCTTGTGGTTAACCTTGCCAGTGTCTGCTTTGTCCGTTGTGGGAACTGCATCTCAGCAGAGACACAGTGAACTTTAGGCTTGCAGGTGTGGGCACAGAATAGCTGATGACAGACAAATTTGGAAGAGATACAGCCCGCATGTATGCCTATGGGGCTATGGTGGCTTCCCACACCTGACAGTCCTTGCTTTCTAGCCTGCAGTCTCACCTGCCTGGCAGACCCTGGTGAGCGTCCAGCAGAACACACTGCAAAAAAAGCTCATGTTCTTGTTTGGGGGGTTTCTTGCCTGTCCCCAAAATGTGTTCATTTCCCAAATATATTTTTGCATAGAGTCTGAGGCACAGTATCTGTATGTATGATTGTCATGAAACTGAATTTCTTTCGGATTTGTAATTGAAGACAAAAGACATACTTTGGAATCCTGTTTCTGCTGTTAGTTAGATCCATGTGATTCTGACGATAACCTACAAAGGGAGGGGTAGACTGGGTAGATGTGGACACGTGCGTGTGCCTGTGGGCTCTGGACTAACAAGTGAGCGATCAATCCAGCCGTCAGTAAGTGAGCTGTAGCCAGCAGCAATCGCATCGATTGTCTCCTGTCACAGGTAGTTCTGCAGACAGAATTGGGGAGGGGGATGGCGGGAGGATCTGTCCCACAGGAGCGCTCCAGCCCCGGCAAAGGGAGGAGAAATGGGAGTGCCCCGTGCTCCCTCCTCATAAAGCAGCTTGTGTCTGCTGCCCATCAGGAGACAAAGGCTCTGCCTCTTAAATTGGCATCTCTATTACCAGAACATCATGTTCAATTCAACAAGAAGTTTATTTTCATCCTTCCTATAAGTAGCCGTGAAGAGGATGTGTGCCAGGGCTTTGAGTCACCCACGCGCTGCACTGTGGCACTGCCTGCAATGTACAATTATGGGTAGTAGTAAATCCTTGGTAGGAGGGACTTGCCTTTTACAGTCTGTACAAAATTAGAAGGCAGACACTGAGACACAATCTTGGTTTTACCCCAAGGTAATTCTGGAGCATGTATAAAGTGGTAGCTGAGTGACGTGCCAGCATTTCCCATAACGGGGTAAGAGGAGTTGCTGCCATTCTCTGATAGTAGGAGGCTGAGGAGCAGAATGAAAGGGGTGAGCTGGTATGGTAGATTCAGCAAGTTACATGCAAAAACTTTACTGCTTTAAAATTGTCCAATATTTGTGTCTATGTTCCTTTTAAACTATTGGTTTTGCATTCAAATAAGAAAACTGCCTTTGTGTGTCCAGTAGAACATAGTGGATAAATGCAGTGGCCAGATACATTGCTTTAATTACATATCTTATCCATTTGTTTGGCCTTTAGTTCTGTCGGGATTTTCAAGGCTGCAAATCAGCAAGAGTTCAGTTAATTATGTTACTCATCTCCCAGGTAATTACAGTTGTCCGTCATTATAATTTCTGTGATATAAGCCCTGCAATGAGGAGTTCAGATTTCAGTTGGAATAAAGACTGTGCACTTGCCCAGCGTGACCCTTGTATCATAACCCACTGTCCCTGAACGCCCCACATCCCTGAGACAGCTTTGCTATTGCACAGTGTTACTTGGTGATAAGCACCGTGTGGGCTGAAATACACCAGCCGAGCCGGTGCCTAATTATGTGAGAGGATTCAGATGGAGAAGGCTTTACGGTAATCACTGTTTTCACCACCTGTGAAAGCCCTGCTGCATTTGACCTTTGGTTTCTTAGTTTTCTCAATGTGTGAGGAAGAAAGACCAGACCCAGCTGGCGAGCAGAGCCTGCCTCTCGGTTCAAAGGCCTCTGCACAGCTCAGTGGTGGTGCTGAGCATCCTTCCACCGCCTTCAGGAGGCTTTTGCTTTCATACCTCTCTCAACACATAGTTAAGGACTCTCGGACAATGTTGTGGAACATTCTAGGACTGAGATAACATAAAGGTTTTTATTTTCAGTTGATGTATTAGTAATATACAAGAACAAATGCGCCTACATTAGGGTGTAAGTGTAATAGCTCCTTATTTCAGAACAGGAGCTTTCTCCTCTCCCTTCCATCTGCTCCCCCACTGTGGTTTAACAGAGCCACTAGATAGTGGATGTGTCCTGTTTGTAATAGAATTACAATATTTAGTCATTAGGGTGACAAAAGTACAACTGATTTTTCAGCCAAAGACATGTTCTGAGTCTGTAGTTTGATGAGTGTTTCTTTTGGTGGCAACATCGGTGTGAGCAGCGCTGCTGCTTGCTCTTCTGCTGTGCCTTGCAGTGGGGCAAAGAACTGGTTTGGGGAATACATCCAAGCTAAAAATAGCTCAGCAAGAAAAACTGCTGAAAGAACATGCTCTTCAAATAGCAAAGCAAGTGGTGCAGACTCCCCGTGCAACTCCTCTGCTGAAGGCTGGTGAGGGCTCAAGGCTATGGATTACAATGTATGTTGAAGGGTCTTCCAGCTGAAAGCACACGCTGGTTATGATCTGGGTCACACTGTGCAGGTCACTGAAAATGGTGAATAATGTTTCATTGCAAAGCAGTAGAGGTTTTTCTCTCTCTCTCTTTTCTAATTTTTTTTTCTTTTTTTATGAAGCAAGAGTAAAACTCTGGAGCCCTGTGTTTCCACGGGGTGGGGGTTACATAGCTTAGATTTGGGCAAACTGAGAACATTGTGGGTTTGATGCTTCAGGACAAGCAAACAAAAGGAATCATATAAATCCCAGAGGTTTAGTTCTATCCCATTATGTATGTATTACCATTATATCATTTTAAATAAAGACATCTGTCACTGCTGAAGCAATGCTAAAAATGAACTCTGATAGTGACTGCTTGAGCAACAGGAAGGTGTCTACAAGTCAATCACTAGTAGCCCAGAAGCAAATCTTAGCCCAGTGGTGGGGACCACCCCTTTACTGAGACTCTCCAATACTCCTAATGAAACAGTTGCATACTTACTGGGGAAAGACATATACGAAAAGAACAACAAATTAGGTTTTAACTTCTCTATATAAATGATGCCTAATACAATGCTTGTGCTTGAGCTCCTCCAGGGAGACTGAGGCTGGTTTGCCAGCCCAGCCAGCAACTTCTTGAGCCCCATAGGAAGTGAAGTGTCCGTAGGGCCATGGCTCCAGTCCCTCCACCAGCTACATTTCACAGCCCATGAAACAGAGATACTGTACATGGATGGAAATGTCCCAGAATGTCCTGCATTCAGCCAGGATGCTCACTATTGCACAGCTAGTGTTAAGATCCTGCAAAACTGTGCACTTAACCTACAAACAGTTCCCCCTGTCAACAGATGCCACTGCACTGTGGGATTTGGGTCACTGGAAGAAACCGCAGCTGGATTTGCAGAGAGCAGACAAAGAAACATTGGTATGCAGAGCCTGTCAGCCCGCCTCTGCTGACTAGATGTAAATTCTCCTCCACCCCCACGTTCAATGCTAAATTATTTGAGAATGGGCACTCTTGCCATGGATACAAGCTGCTGAGAATTTCCCCATGCGATGTGAGCTCTGCAGAATATACTTCTCTGTTCCTGTATTTGTATATAAAGGACCCTTTGGCAATCTGCAAAGTCTGTGAAGTGACAAATAAACACCTGCAGGCGTATTTGCTGTTGCAAGGTGCTGCATAAAGCAACAGCAAGGATTTACCCGGAGCTGGTGGTATGGAGCTGTGTGAGCCTGCTAACCCAGCAGACCCTGACGGGAGAGGGCATGCCACTGCTCCTTCCAACCCACCGTAGTGCCAGGCTTTACACCCAAGGACAGCTTCCTTAGTCACTGAAGCAAATCAAGGAAAATGCAGTGCTCTCTTGGCTTTGTGTAATCCCTACAGAAAAAAAAAACCCTAAATGATAGTGATTCCTAAAGCTGCAAATGCTTCTGGGAGAGACAGTCCCTGCCGGGACCATATGTGTGCCTGCTCACCCTCATCCAACGGCAGGGATCTCTCTGGGAACACTCTCCCTGGCAACGCCAGTACTTTCTAGTTCTCTCCTGTCGCTCGCCCACACAGCATCCCCAAAAGGATGGGATATCCCTGCCTTCAGATAGCACAGCACCATCTGTTGTACTATTTTCTGTTTCTCTCATGTACGCTATTGTTAGGCCAGCATTTTTCAGGACAGAGCTAGACCAACAGCTTGCCCTCATGCTGTCATTAGCCAAAGCTGGCCAGGGCCACGCCGCCTTTGCCCACAGCATGCTCTGGTCCTGCTTCTTTACTGCATACCCATTTATTTTATTTTAACATTTTTCTTTTTGCAAAATTTCTCAAGTTTTAATTGGGCTGTGTGAGGAGTATGACTTTTCACTTGATGCCACAGAGCATGACACTGAGCACTACGTAAAAGCTACATAGCACATGAAAATACAGACAGGATTTGAATTTAAAAATTGCATCTTCGTATTCTGTGTGCTCTTCCCCAAGCTTTTTGGGACCCTCCTTAGTTCCATTTAGGATCCTGCATTCAGTTATGGTGGTGTAAATCCATGTAGAAGTTGCTGGCAAATTTCAGTCAGGACAGAAAATTCTGTGCTTTTGAAATCCCGGTTCCTCAATTGTATAAAATGTAACAATTATGTAACGTTTGTTATTGACCTGAGTGTTTAGTGTTGACGTTACTGCTCTGATTTGTTGCGGTACAACCTATGCTGTCTGTTACTGTCAAAGTGCAAGGCTGCGGCAGAAAACCTTTGCGAAGTCTCCACGTTCTGGGGAAAGGACTCGATTTTACCACCTCGTGTCTCCTTAGAGTTGCTTTCTGTCTGCCTGACAGGATGGGGGAGCTACCCACGGCCATGGCAGAGACTTCTTCAAAGAGAGAAAAGGCCTTATCTCTCTGCAAAAGATCTCCATCGTACACTGGTTTTCTAGGCTTTTGTAGCCCGTGTTTTTCCATTGCACAGCACGTCCCGGGTAATGCTGCATTTGGGTGCTGGGCCTCTGGTCCGCTAGAAGGTCCCTGCTGAGCTTCCTGCTTCCATCACCCTTGGAGACCCAAGCTTGGTAGCTCTGCACCCCTACCATGTTCTGTTAGCTTTTGCCTTTCTGGTGTAAACGGACTGCAAACTTTATTTTTTTTTTTTTTTATTTAATTGCATGATGTCTATAAAGATAATTTTCCTCACCACATTAGTACTGGTTTGTTTAACCTTTTCTTGAGAAGGAGGATTTCTCCCTTGCTGGGTGGTATTTAGAAGCAGTGCAGCCACTCCCTGTGATAATTACAGTAATAAGGCTGCAGTGTAGCCTGGCCAGAACGTGGCTTTTGCAGACACCCTCAAATTAGCCTGATCTCTCTGCAACAGACCAGCTGCTGTCTGGAGAGACTGTTGTGAGATCCTGGCTTTTTATTTTTTTAAATACAATTTCTGATAAACTAATGAAGTATTAATTCATTCAGAATTTAATTTGCTTAATGAATATGATCATCTCAAGCAAATGACAATGGCCGTTCATCTGTGAGCCATGTAGTCTTGATTTTGAGGGCTTTTTTTCAATAGTGAGGCACTCGTGTTTTTGTTCTGGTGTTTGGCTCTTGGCTGAGTAGTATTTTGTATAGTTTTAACAAAAAAACCTCAAACCAACTGCTACATCTTTGTATGACAATGGCCTAATAGGTTTGAAGTAACCTGTTTCTAATGTGATTTAAGATTCAGATTTTACCAACATGCTGGTTCTTCAAGCTGGTGTGTTTCCTAGTTGCTTTGATAGAGTCCTCTGCATCAGTGGGCTTTGAACAGAGCCTCCAAAGGTGGGGTCTATTTCTTTAACTGGATAAATACGAGAGCATGGACTGATATATCTGGGAGTCCTTTTTTGTCTTTTGGTGTCTTACATGCAACAACTAAAGAAAAAGACAGAAAATAAGAGTACTTTCCAGAAAAAAAAAAAAGTCTCCAGGGTCTGAAGAGGTCAAGGAAGTGTGCTGGCCACTTGGATGAGTTAATTATCCTGAAAAACAAATCCTGAAGGAAACTTGCGTGCTCTGTCTGACCCAAGTAGCTCCCAAGCTACGCAAACAAACAGGAAAATCCCCGCAAGACCTGATTATAGAGCTGCAGCTTGCCAGGTGGGCATAGGCAATGGAATCAGAAAGATTTAGCTAGAGCTACATTTTAATAATTGATATGACTTTAAAATATTTATTAAGTCGTGTTTGATAAGAAACAATGACCTTCTCTTCTGACCTATTTTCTCTCCTTTCCCCCTCCCTATTTTCTAAATATTTATTTTCTACATTTTTCACCCCCTCGCCTTGTCTAAGGTTACTTCAAAAAGGTAGAAACTGTGCTACACTGACCCAGTTTTTCTATACGAAAGCACCAAGCCCCAGCCTCTCATTCCTGGGAGGAATTAAGATCTTGAATGAACCAGGCTACAGAAGTTGTGCTCAGAGCTGCAGGAGGAGGAATCTGTAGTAACTCTAATGGTATTTGGAGGGCCAGCAACTGCACTGTATTAATTGCCGTTTCCCTGGATGCCACGTGGTGAGCCGTTCTTGGGAGAGAGTCCAAAAACATGCTGGAGTTCTGCACACAAAGGGGCAGTTGACTCATCTGACAGCACTGGCCCATAAATCAGTGCTACGGTGCTGCTGTGGTATTGCCATATGCCCTCCAGGTATGGTGCGTGCACATGTCACACCGCACACTCCGAAAGCTTTGTCTCTTCCCTTCCCCAGACTAAAGCCACACTGCAAATTCTGTGGAAGTGAGTTCTATCTCCTTTGGTGAAACTCATTTCTATCCAGTCCGCACATAAAGTTGGCTAGGTTTAAAAGGGGCGGCGGGGTAGGAGAACCAACACCAACCCCAAACTAGCCCTCCCTTCCCTCTCTTTTGTTCCCATATGCTTCAAGTGGCAAGTCTGAAACTGAGTATGTTAAAACTGGAAAACATGCTGCCAAATGCCTGTCTGGCTGAGATTTTGCTTATACTGGTTCATAGGCTTTCAGATACACGCTGTCCATCCCATCTTGTTTCTGCTTGAACTGCTTGCTGTGAAGTCAGTGCTTGGCATTAAGTGCATAAAACATATTTTCCTGAATTTCATGAACAGGTTTAAAACAAAAACACTAATCCAAACTAATCTCAGCAACAGAGCGACCATCCCCACAAACGGTGAGGGCTGCCACCGTGAATGCCCGAATCCCTGCTCGACCCTCACAACTGCTACAGTGCCTTGTCCTGGTCAGGTTTTTGTCATAAAACAGCAGAAATGGCTGTCACAGCCAGAGCAACTTGCTTTGGTCCCTATTGATTAAGCTCTGCAAATTAAATTAAAGTAATGCCTTTCTGTAATTACTGGTGCTGCAGATCCAAGCGAGTCACAGGGCAGTGCAGGTGAAGCGTTACAGAGTGTTACTGCCTTTCTGCAGGTTCCTGTTCTGGTTCATGACTGCTTGTCGCTGTGCAGGGCCCAGCTCTCCAGGCATGTGTAGCTGCCTCTTTCCTGAGAGAGGATCTGAGCCTGAGCACATGCTGCCATTTGTAGGCATTTTGGCAGGGCAAAACAAGTGCACTATTTTCTTCCCTAAAATGTTTTTTCCTTATTTAATTACACTTGCCTTAGCAGTTTTCCTGCAAGGTTATTTACATAATTATGCTCCCTTGTGATACATTACAGCTTTCTGAACCCTGAGTTTTTTTATTTCTAGTTTCACACGTAGCACTTATGCTGGAAGACCTATTCGAGGAATTGACTCTGTGTCCCAGAAAAGGCCCTGAATATTCCTCTCTGTGTTTACACCTCCTGCTCTGCTCTTCCCTTCCCTGCTGAGCACTGACCTGCTGCCCTTGCCGTCAGTGTGCCATGGAAAGCATGTCTGATTATGAATTCCTGGCACTGGAGCCAGGGAAGTAGAACAGAGCAGTGCAAGGAGTTAGTGTCTTCCCAGAAGACAATCTCTCACCAGCTGTGCCCCAAACATCTGAAACTGTTTCTTGTCTGGGGGCAGAGGTACCTGCCCTCTGCAATGACACTTCCCTGTGTCAGCCCAAACTAAATGCCTGGTGTTTTCAACAGGAGGTGCCTGCTGAGTCCTTAGTGATACAAACCTGTGCTGGGAGCAGCTTTGAGTCGTGTGCGTGTTCTTCAAATCAAAACCCAACACACAGGACTAAGTACTCTCTATTGCAACCCTTTATAAATAAATTGGTGTGTTCAAAAATTCTTGCCAAACTTGCTGTGGGCTGGTCTGAGACAGGGAATTGGTCTTTCTGGTTCAGCTGCAGAGCATGGCTCTTGCCCAGAGCTGATAGGGTGCTCCATAATTAATTGTGCATGCACTGTGCTTCATTACTGAAGCAAGCAAGCACCTCGGGATAAGGAGCTTCTGTCCAGAGGGTCCGTTATGATCACACCCTCGTGGCAGTTAGGTTTGTTACTTGCTGACCAGGGATGCATGTTAGTGAAGTTCATTCTATTTTTGCAAGTGTAATACATGAACAGGAACAAATGCTACCTTTCTCAAGAGCTCTTCAGTCCTTAAGAGACAGGGAGAGGGTAGTCAAGGTATGGCACGTACAGATGTATTTGAACCTCTTCTAATTCGAGCTGCACTGCAGCTCCCTTGGACCCAAAAAGCTCTGTAAACGGAAGGCTAAACTGACGCATTGCTTGCAGACAGGAACAAAACTTGAGCTTTCTCCCTTCCCTCCTGATTTTTATCCTTGAAGACTGTTTCCGAGTAACTGGCAGCAGACTCTAAACCTCAGCCCCTTCCACTGTAAGGTGAGTGCTGTCTGTCACTGGGTGCATAGCAGGGTTTCCAGCCCTGTGTGACACCGAGGGCGGGCTTGGGGAATGTTGATGCCTGTGGGATCCTGGAGGCAGCTCCAGAAACTCAGCTATCACTCGCATCTCCCCCATGTTTCCAATCCTTCCCCCCACAGTATTTTTCTTTTCTGTAGAGCCCATCATGGAAAAGGGACAAAACATGAAAAAAAAATCCCAAATCCACACACAGCATCAGGTTTAAAAAGCATTCAGGCACTGTGCAAGCTGTTAATAAAATTCTGCAGCCAGATGCAAATCTCCAGCAGCAGCCCCCAGCCAGTCCCGCTGCCAGCATCTCGTCGGGCTGCGGAGCGCAGAGCAAGGAGAGCGGAGACTCCCTCGGCTTACACGCACGCCCACAGAATTAAATTGTAGCTCTATATTTAGCTCCTGTCTCATGCGAGGAGCTGAGGCTTGCACAGACGCCCACGCTGCACTCGCTGGGGTTATTTTTAGCATCAGTGACAAGGTTACCTGGATGATTCCTGCCAAATCAGAGCTAAACGCATTAAATTGTACACACCTAATTAGCGGTGACAGCCGATCTTTTCTTTGTGCCTGCTCCTGCCTTTCTGGAATAAATCTGTGTCAAGTCATCCCAGCCTTCTGAAATCAGGGCAGTTCCCTGATTTCTAGTTCAGCGAGTGGGAGTTTGAGCACAGTGGGACCTTCATCAAAAAACCTTGATAATCTCCAGGTGGATTTAGGCTAGTCTCTAAACTGGGCTCAGTTCAGTATCTACTTAATTTCTGTATTAGGGCCACTAGTAGTTTGTACCTCCCTCCCCCTCTTTTGTCAAAATCAAATAAAATACTCCCCAAAGTTGTGTGGATTCAGCCCAGTTTCCCACTGAATCTCTCCGTCTGGAGGGCCGATGCCTTTTCAGTGAGCAAAGCTGCGCTGAGAGGTTTGAGTGAGGAGGTGACATGGGACACGCTGTTCTGGAGAAACGGGCACAGCTTTTGTTTCTTCAATAGTAAAATTTTCCTTTATGATTGCTCTGCGTTGAACTGTCACGCTTTATGCATTTAGGCTGCAGATCTGAAGTGCTGTTTGCTCGGCATTGTTCTGTCTCCAGCAGCACTGCACTTCACGCTCTGTTCCGTGAGGCTGCGGTACAAACCGGGTCTCATCTGGCCGTGCATTAGCTACGGCTCCAGTTTCTGGGCAACTCAACTCAAAAATGCCTTTCCAAGAACCTCAGGGCAGTAGCAGAACTACAGATTTCCAGATGTGGTAAAGTATTCAATAAAGATACCTCCTTTTTCACTTTACGTTGCCAAGAAATCTTGCCCCAGCATGATCCGCTTACACGTGCCAAGTATTTCAATGTGGTAAAAATCAATTTTAGGTGCTTGGGTTTTGGTTCCGCTCTGTGTCCATAAAAGCATCATTCTTCTTGTCTGACTCCTTTGATGCCCACGTTTCAGTATCTGAATTCCTGTCTCCATAATCTTTTAAGTGCCACTTAATGCATCGTGTCTACTTATGCAAATATCTAAGGAGATGCAACAGAACATGAAGTGAAAATTACAAGTATAATCTTTTCCAGGAATTCATGTTTTCATTGAAACATTAAGTAATAATGGAGAGTCTTTAACTGTGGTTATACAAGGCGTAGTTGAGGAGTACCAGCCACCCAGGCAGTTCAAACATTAACTTTCTAAGCAGTCAGATATCAAATTTAATTAAACAGCCTTTTTCTGCGTCACTCTTCAGTCTAGCAACTATTTTACTCCTCCAGTTTCAGCATAAACCCCTTCTAGGACAAAGTCAGACTGTAAGGCAGAAAGCAGTTATTGCAAATAATCGTACTTGCAAATGTCTTTGCTGCCTCTTGCCACAGAGAGCTCTCAATTCGCTCAATTCCGCTGAGGGCTGATTATCTGCACTCCCAACACCGAACGGGAAGGGACCTGGGGGGAGCCCTGCTGGCTAATGCACAGTGGAATATTGCAAGTGCACACCGTGGCCTGGGGCGCTGGGGATGCATGAATTAGTAAGAGAAAACACTACTGGAAATGGAAATCTGGGGAAAACAGAATACTGCCATTTTGGATGGAGCAGGAGGGAGAAGCGCATGTTTCCACGGCAACAAGTGGTAGAGTGAATGGGCTGGAAGCACAAAATACGGGAAATACACTCTTCAAAACCAGCAATGCACACAAATGAATACTTGAATCTGTACTCATGCTGCTGTCAGTCAATAATAAAGCTGAAGCCAGTGGTCTTGCTCAGCTGTAAAAGTAGAATCTGGCCCAAAAGATATAACAGAATTCCTTAGTCTCCTTTTGAGATGCAATGAGTGAGAAGAGGGAGAAGAACAGGGATTGTAGCTTTGGCTGCATAAACACCCATCAGGGTGACAGCAGAGGGTTGGTTTATCTCGGCAGGTTCACAGCTACTGTTGAAATGTGTTACAACCAGAACCATTTAAAAAATACAGAGGTTTTGAGAAAATGTTATTCTTTTGTCTCCCCATTTTGAAGTTCCATAGACACTATTATTCATTATATTTTGCACATTATATACGTCAGCATAGCTTTCCCTCCAGAGTACGGAGCTAGGCTGTGTTAGCTGTGGGACCAAGGCAATTTGCTAGACAGCTGTAGACTTTCAAATCCTTACAAATATGCTGAAAAATATTGATCTTGAAAACAACTGCCTGTTTACTTGCTGTTTGTATGCAGCCAGCCATGTACCTACTGACTACTCTGCCCGTACATTATTTTGTGCTAACATACAGGTCTATACATGATAGTACATGTGGATTCGTAGCTGAGCTGGCAAGTCCCATTGCTGTTACCAGTGCTACCAGTGCAGCAGCAGCACCAACGTGCTCTTATGGGCACAGGTAGTGGCGAAATCATGCAGGGACCAGACATTTCTCTTGGATCCCATTTCCCGGTCAGTGCTTCACACCTGAACGCTTAGGAGTACCTTCCTGAGCTATGAACTCCCAAGTGGTCACAAGGACACAAAGAGACTGCGCTGCACAAATACCAGTGAAATGAATGGGTTTAAAGGTGCAAGTGTTAGCTCTGCCCAGTGTGGTTACATTTCCACATGATTGCCAGATTGTGCTGGGGTGCTCTGGGTTTGGGAGGTGAGACCTAGTTAGAAACTCCAGAGGGATATCTCTAGGGCTTTGACTTTTTGGCCTTTAACACTACCCATTTTTACTTACTTTTTTTTTTTTTTTTGACATGTACTTTCTTTTCCTGGTGTAAATATTTTCCTGGATGCGTCCACCACCTGAGCTTGTTTGCATGGCCATGTTCTATTCTGGTGGGTGAATTAAGAGCTGAGCTCTGCCAGGGCACATATGCGCTGGAAGTTGTGTGGGAGATTGCTTCCAAGCTGTTTTGCCACTCCTGGCTACTCCAGCAATCTCTGCACCGTCTGTTCCCCGGGATGCGCTGAATCTTCTGTGTTCCGGGAGGAAGGAACTAAATGAAAGCGTCTTCCAGCACTTGGAACAAAGATGGTTTTTAGCCATCCTCTAGACATTACTAGTGACACTAATAGCCTGCCCCCCAGATTGCTCCATGAGACCACCGCAGGCACTATGGAGGCGTCTTTCACTGCACTTGCCCATAGACACTACTTTTCCTGGCTTCTAGTAAGGACCTGCCCTTTTCTTCACCAGCAGAGCAGTTGCCTTTTTAAGTCCTTGTACTGACACTTGACTTTGGGTATGCGTCCTTTAAAGTAATTCTTTAGGCTCGTATTAAGCAAGCTAAATGTTAAATGAAAAGAAAGGGATAAATCCTGTAGTTGCACCACCTGAAATGGCAATTCCATTAGACCTTTCACCCTGAGAGAAGCCAGGCTGTATTGAAAAGATATGTACCTTCTAGGCATTTCAGCAATATGAGGTGTGATTAGATATGAGACAATCTTCTCACTCGGTGAGTACTCTGTGATGGTCCAACTTGGTTTTAGGGGTGCAGTGGGGTGGAAACCAGTTTTGTTTATTTTAGAACTATAAAATTAGGCTCCTGACCTATGAAGACATTTAATGAGCAATTGACCATCCAAAAGAATGGAACTAACAGTATCAAAGTGCGGCTTGAAATATTTCCTTGATATGAATACACAAGGCTTGCGTGGTCAAGGTCCATGACACTTTAAGACGAGGGGTATTTATGTGGAACATCTATGACTTGCTCCTCCTGTAACTCTTGGAACTTAATGTAAATTGTAACATGGTATTTTCTACTTGTATGGGATGTACATGCTTTTGTGATGGGGACTGTCATCTGCTGTGTCCTGTGCAGTCCCTGGCACAATGCACTGTTCTCCTGTGGGTGTAACGTGCTACCATGCTACATAGAACCAGCAGCAATCACTGAGACTGGGGGAAGGGGATTATTCCATCTCCAACGTTCAGGAGCATGGTGAGGTACACCCAAGCTCTGATCTGTTCATTCAACAGCTCGTTTCTTAGCTGAGGGCAAGTGTGGTGATGGCAGTGATGTTTTCCTCCGTAAATTCTGGTCCATTAGGACCTGTGCTCTGATCCATATACGTGCTTCTCATTCCCCGTCCCCTGAGGTACAGCTTAATCAAATGCACACACATGAATGAGCTAGCCTAAATATCAAAAAATGTTTCTTTCAGGAGAGGCTTGAGCTATTTAATATTTAATAAGCCTTGAAAATGAACTTCTGTTCATGTTTCTCAATTTGATTCCAAGCATTTTGGCGGTGAGCAGCGCTCACTGTCCCAGTGTGGGCAGGCACAGCACAGATTATTTAACAATCCACTTTGTCTCATCTAAAATATTCATGTTTGCAGATATCCAAATGTAGCTCTTAAAAAAACACACACAAAAACCAAATGGTGCAGCCTGAGCCTCGCAGTTACCTTAAATCTTTGCTCTAGGCTACACGCCGCAGCGATGCTGTTTCTCTGGCAGCTCTGCCCCGTTGCCCTGGTTACTGATGCAGAGCAGCCGTCCCCCCGGCCCTGCGGCTGGTCCTGCACAGACACCCACCCCGGGAGGGACACACAGAAATACAGCCACCAGTGCAGACAGCAGCTTGCCTTTGGTCAAGTCAATGTGCAGCTGGAACAGTTGCCCTCAGCCTCACATTTGGCTAGTGCTGACAAAGCTAAATCAGGTTAACAAATAGCCTTATTATTTTCATTAAAGCACTAGCCTTTCTGGAGAACCTCAAAATCTTGATTTACATCGGTGGAGCTGCAGGTAAATTTGGCAGAATTTTGTCGTGTCCCCCCCCCTGCCCCGCCATTGACTTCTGTCTTGTTTTCTATTGAAAACAAGGGAATCCTGAGAGAAGAGGGAGTTGAGATTTTTTTCATGTGACTGACTGACAGCTGAAAACATGCCATATTAGTTTGTGTATGATTCACTGCAGGAAATGAACTTGGGGGTGGGAGACAGTGTCCCATCTGACAGTACTCAGAGGATGCTCCCTTGTAAAGGGAGATTCCTCCTCATTCTTAGATAGACTTACTTTGAGAGTTTCATCTCAATTTGCTGCCGGATTTCCTGCCTTTCCTCATCTGTCCTCCTTGGGAAAATATTCCTGTCTTCCAGCTCCTGCTTACTTGGTCTGTTCCGTAGTTTTACTGCCAGCAGTTCTTTCTTGCATTTTCTTGGCAAAGTACCTGAGACACGCATTGAAAAGAAAATTATTAGAAAGACAGCTCCTGGAGATGAAATATGAACATATGCAGAGGGGGAAACCTAGAGAGTGAGAGTGATCTCTACGTTACTGTGCAATGAGCAGTTCTATGCATTCGTACGAGTAAGTAGCACTACAATTGTGTGGGGCTCACACACAAAACTGCTTACAAATGCAGAAGGATCATATTCCTCTGTTGTCTTTGTTATCCATTATAAGTAAGCAGTGCTCTCAGGTGAAAATTATTTGCAGCTGAGACACGATTCACGTTGCTAGTTCAGAAGTCAGAGGCTGTGCATCTTGCCTCAGTCCTCTGAGCATCCCTAGGGCCCAGTGCAGTCCTTGTTTCCTGAGCCTTTCAGTGATCCCTTTGCAGAAGGTCTGGATCACTCAGTGACAGGGGTGACCAGGAATGTACACCTTCCTCTTGGGGTCACCAGGCGTGACCAGGAATAGATACTGGTAACTGAAACAATCCAACTGGCTGCTTGTTGCGTGTGTATATATGCACACACACACATACATATATAATTATATATTTATAAAAAATGTTATTTTGATTTTCTGGCATTAAAAATTAGAAAATCAGAATTGTGAGCAGACACCGTGTGTAACTCATAACACTAAATGTAAACCATTATGTACATCTACATCCCGTCCAGTGTGCCAGTGTGTCACATCAGAATATTATTTAGCAACCAAAACTATTCTGTTGACATTAGGCCTTTCCCTCTGAAGAGAGCAGGGGCAAATATTCCAAGGAGTTAAAGTAAAGGCCAGGTTTTCTGATGCTTTGCAGAATGCTGGCAGCTTAGCTGGGCATTCGGGTAAGAAGAGACACAAATACCTCCTGTGATTGCATGACCTGTTGTGCTTATTGTAAAAATATGATACCGCATGTTTTCCATCAAACCAGACAACTTAAAAAATTGCCATTATAAAAGAACTATTCACAGGAGACCATGCAGCAACTGTTCCGAGTAGGAGTCTACTGCTCTTCAGTGTGCTGGATGTGGAGTCCTTGACGCTGCCCCTCTAGTGACATAAGAAACATCCACTTACTCTTACTAAAGGGAGCTGCATTTGAGCTCAGATGTTTCTGTATCTCTGGTGTAACTCTTTAGACTTCAGCAGGCAAAACAAGTGAAAATAGGACTCCTGAGCTTATAAAACTATTTTGCCATGTGTTTTGGAAAGGCACGCAATAAAATGGCTGTAAAATAGAAAGCCATCTTTATTTTCAAATGCCAACTGAAAGTCTGAGGTGGTGTCCTTGTTTGATGAGGGATAGCTTGCTTATGGAGAGGGGGAAAGAGGGAAGTGGTATTAGAACCAGTGAGTGCTGAGTGGTACTGGTAGGACTGCTCTCTCCCAGCAATCGTGTCACAGGTAGGTTGTAAGGAGGTAAATGTACCCCAGATCCCCACATGTCTCTGCTGTGCTGGCTTTTCTGGTGTCCAGTCCAGGACTTCAGTGGAGTCTGAAAATCATCCCTGCTGAGTAGCACCAGCTACAGCAGCTGGGGTTCAGTGTATTGTCAGGTATGCAGCAGCTACAGTTAAATCTTTGCATTTGCTTCATCTGGGGAGCGTGGTGTGTAATAGGAGGTTATTTTGATTTGGTTCCTTTTTACTTTAAAGGTTTGTATTTTTAATTTAATGCTTCACCTTTTCTATAAAAGGTCATCTCACTTTTAAAGAAAATGACATTTAATTGATATTTTTGTTTGGCATTTGAGATAGGATTAAAGTCTGGTTTTTAAAGGATGCTCTGGAGCTTGGCAAGATACTAAATCCTAAACAGATTCTCATTCCCAAATACTGGAGTTTTATTTGCTAGGGTTCTGTGGACCTACATTATTATTATCAGTATTGATCTCAAATTTCTTTATGCAGAGGGAAGGACTCTATACCACATCCACACATCCATGTTGGGAAGACCGGGGCAGAAAGTAGTTATGGTCTCCTGGTGTGAGCGGGGAAAAGTCTTCTGATAGTTGCAGTGGTGTAAAATGACATTTGTTAGAAACTGTAATCAGCTCAAAGCCCTGCATAGAGTCTAAACGCTGTGCCCTTGTTCAGCACCTTCCTCCTAACGCTTTCCAAGTCTGTTGCAAACATTAATTAAAGCACACAGCCCTCTGAAGTAGTAGGTATGCATCTAACAGATGGGTAAAGAAGTTAAACGATTTGGCTGATGCCACACAGAGCCTTCTGCTAACTGGATATATGGCTCCATCGGAAGCATTTGGCTCACGAAGCCACACACTTGGGACTCTGTCAAGGGTTTTCAAGCCCCCACCTCGCTGGGAGCGGGTGCCGAGTGGGCGTTTGCAGCACTCGATCCGTACAGCACAGGCACCAACAGAATTCCTTCTGGAAACAATCTAAAGCACATTTGGGGCTAGCAAATCCCTGGGTATCCCTGAACGTGTTCTCATTTTCACCTGGAAATTTTAAACAGGTGGCAAGAGGAATTTGGTCGTGTCAGGAGATTGCTGCAGAGAGAGCGCACGTGCACCCTGAGCATGGAACAGGAGACTGTCCTGCCCATGTGCTGGCCATCTGCCTGGTGCAGCTCAGCATTTCTTGGCTGCACTGAAAGCAATGGATGTATACACTCTACAGCACAGGCATACCTCTGTCCAGAACTGCTTAGAAGGGAACAAGGGAGCTCTTCCTGTTAAACGCTTTTTTTGGAGGTGCACTCTAAACAGTTATTCTCCCATTCATTGGTGACAGCCAAGGTGTGAGTGTGCAGAACTATCCCCACTCCCTTCAGGCTGTTATAAAACTACTTGGTGTACCATACACTCCTGATCTTTGACTTGTGGGAGGACAAGGGCTAGAATTACATTGATTATTTGCTCAGATGAGGTCAGGACTCACTTTCTGCTGTCCCTCATCTCATTGAAAACCAGCTGAAATCGATGCTCTGCAGGTTAAAGGCTGGACTTTTTTGCAAGAAGTCAGGTTTTGAAGCTGATGTGGAGAGATTGGCTTAAGTGAGCTCAGCGTATGCCCTGGAGGCTTGTATTTCCAAGTGAGATGGAAGAATGCAGTATTTTGCTTGAAACAAAGTGCAGCAGCTTTTCAGGGCCTTGTCTACTCCCAGGCTGCTCTGCTGCATACTCAGAAAGAGTCTGCTACTTCGTGAAATTAAAAACACAAATCACATCTGAAAAATCTCAACTTTAACCCGAATCCTGCTGTTGTATTAGGGGAGTGGAGAGTGTATAACCCACTCAGGATAAGCTGTGCTCACTTCATCCAGATGTCTGGATTTCTAAAAGGCTTATGCTATAGCCACTCCCATGGTCCATATGCACTGTGCACTGATTAATCTTTAGGGTATTTCACCAAATAAAAATGCAAGAGATCTGGATTACGCTGATCTGCTAGTCTAAGGAGCCATTCCCCATGCCTCACCAGTTGGGTTAATTCCTGAATAATAATACCTGCCCAACAAAGTGAAAAGGGGGAGATGATGTTACCCCCTTCAGGGAGACATGCTGGGAAACACTCTGTAATTAGTTCATCTGTTTTCATCTTGAGTGGCCCCATTGATGGCCAGTTCTGTTATTCCACCTGCTGCATATCTGATGTTTCAGAATTAATAAACAAATGAATAAAATCTGAGAACAAAGAGGAAATAAACCCCTAAACTAGTTTTCACCACATCCCTTTTCAGTACCCTGAGGCAAGTTTCTTCCTGATCACTATCTCAGTGGAAAGTGAACCTGCAAATACCCTTATATCAGTATTGTCTTCATAAGGGTTATTTTTCCTGGTCAATAAGGCACGTTCAGTGCCGGGCTGTCCCATGACCAAGCTATCTTAGGCAGGATCTTGGCTGTGGCTTGTTTCATGAGTTATGGCCACTCAGCTAGGTCAACAATAATGCTTTGAAAATTCACACCCCTTTCATGCTTGGTCTGCAGGTTCCTGACTAAAGTTCCTGTTTTGATTCAGTTGAATCATGACATTTAATTTCCTGTGTGTTTACTGTTCTTTCTATCAAGCAGCAGGCAAACCCCAGTGCTGCATGCTGATGGAGAGACCTTGCTTGCACAGGTTATCAATTGTGGGCTACATGCTAGTTTGTTATTTTTTTAAAACGACGCACAAGGCTTCTCTCTTGCCTTGTGCTTTTAGGCAAAAGAATGATTTATTGAGTAGAGTGCTAATGGAAAGTCAAGGTACAGTTTTTCACTTTTTCCAGAGTTATCTGTGACCTGTCCCAAGCTCCCCGTAGCCATGGGGCTGTGGCACTGATGCACTGTTCTGCATGGCAGTGCCAATGGCAAGGCTGGTGGTGTGCTAAGGCACTACACTAATTGTAAAGCAGCTTTGGATTAACGGATAGTTTTACCTCCTGACTTGCAAACCAGCCCAGATTTTTTTAAGCTAGAAGGAGTCTGGAGCTTTTCAGGGAATTACTCCGGTGCTATCCCTGTCCATGTCAGTACTGTATCTCTCATGGCTCTCTGAAATGTGAGTGGAAGCAGTAGAGTGAATGCTGGCACAGGCAGTGCCACCCACTGTCAAGACCAGAAATGCCTTATGTCCCAGCTTGCACTGAGTAGATGGGCAGCAGTCACATCTCCGGGGCTGCAGTACTACCACCCCACACCAGGACTTGTGTGGTTTAAGTGACTGTGTTGCTCCACTGGCCATGTACCCCTCCATGGTCCGTGGCAGCCTCCTTAGACACCAAACAGCTGGACCTCTGCACGGCCTGGGTTTTTGTTATGCCCCTAGGATGTGCCTGAATGCCAGCAGAACAAGCACCAGGCTTGTACAAGAAATTAGGTCTTTTGCAAATGTGCATTTACAACCTGCAAGAACAAGGCAGTCCACAGTGATCTCCAGCCATCTAAAAGAATCCTGTGCATAAAGCTCAAGTCTTATGATGGCTAAGTTTTAGGGGAGTATGGAACAGGCTTCTCAGTGCAGAGACTGAAGTTTAGGTGTGAAGAGTCTTTGGCATTCAGCCAGAGAGAGAGAGAAATTAATTACGAGGAAGAAGGCTGTGTAGCTACAAAGAAAGAAATGAGGGAAAATTATTCCTAAAAATAAGAGATGATTATTGTGCCAAAGCCCTCTCAAATAATTGCTCAGGATTTTACAATGTGTTACCCATATGTCTCAAGAAAGGGTAAAATGGACCAAATGGAGAAGAAACTTTCTTCTTTAAAATATTTTCTCTGGATGTTCCTAGATCCTTCCTAGATTCATTGGTCTCTCCCACTTTTCGGTGACAGTGAGAGGTGTGTGCACATGCTACCGGTCAGACCCAGAGTACAAAGGGTATGTCAGCAGCTGCAAGGGTAAAGCTAATACGAATACATTGACTTAGATAAGTCTAAACATCATCTTAGTGTGCAGTATCTACCAACACAAACACCATCACAAGTCACTATGACTCAAATTTACCTTTAGCTTTTCACCAAGATTCCTTGAAAAAGCTGATGTTACAACAGAGGGATTTATACTGCTCAGTATTTTCTGTTGCGTGCTGCCTTGTTTAGAGCATTCTGTTCTGCTATGATAATATATCTTTATAATAAGTGACTTTCCTTACCAGAAATAATGGAGTCATTCAAAACTTCCTCATCCTGATAAAAAACAGAGTCTTCCTTGAGTTCTGAGTTCATGATCATGTTTTCTTTGTTCTCATCCGACTCTTTAACTGAGTTCCGCTTATTTTCTGAATCACTGCTGTAACTCAGCGAGTTCTCCTTTTCCTTGTTGCGCTCGATGCTCGATGTTCTGGGTGGACGGACATCCACTCGTTTTTTTGGAGAGCCTTTGCTTTCTCTTCCATGGAAGCTGTGGGTGGAAGGTGTACAGCACAGTTTTTACAAAAGACTCTTTTATTGCCACGGGAGGAACTTATCATTAAATGAGGATGAGCAGAACATCCCGTAGCTTATAAAGGCCAGGGCAAAGAGTTCAACATGGGAGGACGTGGGATGGCATTCTCAAGACTGTGTTGAGAATGGCTAACATGGATCTACTTTCCTATCTGTCATAAAAATAAGGTATGGAAGGGTAGTGGCTAATGTATTTCTTTGATATATAGCCACATGCTATACCGTGCTGATTAAAAAAACCCCACACAGCACGTCCTTCTAATATAAAACATACATGGCATGAAATATTTCCATTCTGATACTTTATGATCATGACAAAGGTTTAACGGGGCCTGGAAATAATATTCTATGAATCTATTCCCCATGAGAATAGCGGCTATGGAATTGAGAAATGTTACCAACTTAACTCCAAAGCTCTCTGATGGAAAAGGTTATCTCTGTCCTCCTCCAATTCCCAGGAGGGCTTATAATAAAAAGCAGAGAAAGTACCCAGTGTACTTCCACACAGGCATTTGTATTAAAAATGGATCCCGTATATGCTCGTGTATAAGCCAGGAGACATACGCTGAAATAGTAGCGTTGCTCATATGTACAGTACTGATATTTGGAGCAGGATTTGCTTTAGGTACTCTGACTTGGGATTTTGTCAGTAAATTTTCTTTTGTCAGCAAATTTTCTTTTGCAATAGGTCGAGGATTATCAAATGATTCTACCTGTTTGAAAACCTACTTCCATGTCACATTAGCCTTCTTATAAAGGGAAAACTTTGAAGTAACTGCCAAATTAAGCACTTTAACCAGGGATGGAAGTTCAAAGTAGTGCATCAAGAGGAGGGCAACCCCAAGCTGTACAAGTAGATAAAGTTCCAATAACAAATTAGGGAGGTTTACCAAGAGAAATTATTTAGTGGAATGAGTGTCCTCGTGCAGGGAAGTGGTTGAGGCACCATCCCTGGAGGTGTTCAAAAGCCGGGTTGACATGGTGCTGGGGGACATGGTTTAGTGATGGGTTTTTTGTCAGAGTTAGGTTGATGGTTGGACTAGATGATCTTGAAGGTTCCTTCCAACCTAGATGATTCTATGATTCTATGCACCCATAGTGCCAGGAGGCTGTACGTACCTGTCCTGCCGGTGTTTGGTGGCCAGAGCCCTGTGAAGTTCTTCAATGACTCTGCTGGGAGGTAAAGGCAGGTGGACGGCAGCCAGGTGAGGGGAACCAGTTGGCGTTGTTACCTGTCCCCTGACGTGGGGATCGGAACTTTTCTGGCCAGAGGGATGGAAGAGGGCAGCTTGTCCTGAGATTTGGGAGGAACCAACAATGACGTAATTCTTCAGGATGGTGGACGGAGGAGATTTCATGGCTGTGTCATCTATTTCGCTTCCTGCTGTCAAAACACCGAGGGTGAGAGGTTGTGCAATGCCTTTGGTTTTTGCACACAGAGTGTGCAATTAATTTGTTGTGTTGAAGAGAGAAAAATGGTGGTGTTTTGTTCTTGCTAGGAGGTGACTGGTTAAACTGAGTAACTGCCTGAATTCAAAAGCCTTATACTACACAGATCCAGATCTTTGATCTAGAAATATAGATGCCTCCCCCATTCCCCTTTTCCCCGCAGTACCAGATTCTCCTTTTTCCCAGCCCACCGCTATATTCTGGGTTGCCACTACTGTTCCTCCCAACCGCCGATGCTTGTACTGCGGTGGCTTCCCAATCTAGCACTTTCTCTGCTGGACTCTGGCAGACTGTATTAAAATTTATGTATTGTGGTTCTCAGTCAGGACAGAATGTACCAGTATCATTATCTGCTCCTCTGTGATTGCTGCACAGCTTAGACCTCTGTCTTTCATATGCCAGTTGAGGAAATGCCAAAATCATTATAATATGAGGATAATGTTCGCATAACAAGACTTGCCAAACGAAATCCAAATGAAAGATATGGAATTGAGCGCTAAGAAGGGAAAAAGGTGGGGCGATCTAATCTTTTTTACCCACAGATTCAGATATTTTTTATGCTGTGTAAGCATTTTATTGGAAATTAGACTTTGATATATACATTTCCCCAGCACCTGAGTCCAAAACACAGTGGCCATTTCCCTGGTTGTAAATGTAATAGTTTGACACTCTTAAGATATCTGAACATCTGCCCTGAAAAAGATGCGGATGAGTTTTTCTCTTCTGCAGTTCTCTTCCCCTTTCCGCTTTCCTTTTCTCTCCATCCCAAGCCTCTGGCATATGGTGGTGTTTACACCAATAGCTCAGTCTGGTGTAAAAAGGCAATGCAAGTGCTTCATACAGAAGGGTATTTCTTTTCTCTTGTTGCCACCTAGTGTTTTAAATAGGAATTTAAACTGACCCAGCTTGTACAGCTTTTGTACAAACTTATTTTCACAGATCATTTTCCTTTTCTCACTTACTTAGGAGAGAAATCCTTCAGTTCCTAGCAGAGAAAAGCTTCTGCTCAGGCCAGGAGTATCCTGAAATACCCCCATAAAAAGGGCTTGGTTATCCTTAAGCAGGGTAACTGACTAGAAAACTGGAGAGGATGAAAATAGGTTTGCTTATTAACTTCAGTTACCAAATATTTCCTCTCAGCCCCAGCATCCTGCATAACAGTTACCAACTACACTGGTCCATGTTCACTGCTGGAAATCTGGTGGGGACTCTGAGTGCTGGAAACAGAGCTGGGTGTCTGGAGAGCAGGATTTTTGAGGGCAAGAGCAAAAGCAGAAGTGGGAAGGGGAGCTCCTGTAGCCATAACCAAAATCGAACATTGAAAAAATTTTTAAGAGTAGCAACACTAAAGCCTGGACTCTTTTTCACATTTCTCCTTCAATGAGGAGACTTACATCCCTATTACAATCTTCTCTGTTATTCCAGGAAAGATCTAACTTACTATTTCCTTAATTTCTGGAAGGCATTTTTTCACATTTGTCTCCTTTGAAACCCAGAACCCTGACCAATGGCCAGAGCTTCATTCAATTCTCTCTGCATCCAGACAACAGGGATCAAGCTTGTCCAAAAGTTATACTCTCTGAAATCTGAAAATGTCTGAAAGCACGAGGACATTTCTTCAAGTGTGTAGGTGCCCAGTGAGCAATGTCTTGGCAATGAGACGCTTTCCACCCCGAGCTCCTCCTGAGCTGATCAGGATGGGTGCTGTGCCCAGGGGCCAGCCAACCTCTGCTGAGCAAAGATGTCTTTCCAGCACTCGAGGGGATTTTGATTATGTGCTACTGCGGAGATGCACAGAGTGCATTTATGACTGATCATTGCCCATTGAATCATTGCCTGAGGCGATGAAAAAAACCACCTCTTGAGCTACTTTATACCACTGCATGGAGAGAGGGTGTCCATGTTTTCTCAGAGGAAGAACTCTGGGTTCTGCTCAACCCTAAAGCAGGAGGGGAGGAGACTGTTATCTCTATACCTGCTTGTTCCTGGAACAGGTCAAGGGCCACTTCTGTCCTCACTGCAGCTTGGGCCAATATCGAGAGTTGAGAGTTTCCTTAGATCACACCTTATTTGTCCTAATGACAGTTGTTCTGTGAATAATCTTGCAAAGTGATGTCTTGGCACCTTGCCCTGTTCCCCCTCTCTCTGTGATTAATTGGTGCTTGGCTTATTCCTCACTCCTCTGCTAACAGCATCTCTAACATTGTTAAGGGGGAAAAAACTAAAGACAAAAGAGCTTTTCAACCTCTGCATCTCCCTTTTCTTTCATAATTGCTCTTTGTTTCTCTCTCCCCATACATTTGTATTCCCTTTTTCTCATTGACAGTATTTGTTTAGTCTTAACTTACCACTGCCTCTGCATCCAAACAAAAACAAACAGATGTATTATCACTATTGATAAAGGGTCTATAGATACTGGAGACACTGAGAAAACTAAGAGTTGTTGTTTATGGAAAATTTAGATGAGAATGGAATAACAAAACTCAAAGTATCTTGGATGTCAGAGGAAATACTTTGTTAAGCAGCAAAATATCTAGACTCAAAAAGCTGGGATATGCCTGGTGGAGCTGTGATCTGTTACCCTCTGTGGGTCAGGTTTTCCAAGTAGCCTACATCTCCCCAGAGCATGGCCTTCTCAGCGGCCCGAGGGCTGTCCTGGTTGTGCCTGTTTGTGTTGGAAGGTGGAAGAGGCAGGGTAGAGCCTGACTCACAGCAGAGAATGTTGAGGCAATCTGTACAGCAGTGCCCAAGAAGCATTATGATACCATTTTGAATCCAGCTCCCACTTAAACTCTTACAGCTTTTAAGCATGGGCAAAATATGGATATTTTCCATGGGAAACAAATACTTGTACTTTTCCTCAAAAGGACTGAAAACCCCAATGTTTTCTATGAAACCCAATGGTCAGATCACAATGCCTTCTGGTATTTTGCTTCCTGGTGACTTTGAAAACCCTGTTCTTGTGCCAGTAGATGAGTGTGGATGCAAATCAGGGCTGAGATAATGGCTGTCATTTAAAAGTCTAAATATCCAACTGGTCTGACATTTGGATGTCAGGACTTGATTCTAATTTGCAATAAGGCCCTTTAAACTGCTTTTACCATATGTAGGGCCCTAAAATCAGAACAAACTAAAATCATATTCACTTTAACACCCTTTCTGCAATGCCAGAATGTTGGAAAATGTAACAACATTGGCAATACATTAGAAAATCCGGCCCAGGGGAATTGCTCTTGAAACATTCAGTGAAGTCTGGCAGGGAGGGTTGCGGTGTCGGAGCCAGGTGGATCACGTATGTGTGTTCTGTGTAACCAGACCAGGTTCATAGCTCTCTGTTACACCTTCTCTAGAGAGCAAACCCTTCAGACAGAAACCTCCACAGAACCTATGGACTTCAGCCTGGTTGTACTGTTCTCTGGCGGGAGTCTAGGTAATGAAAACATTTAAATCTTCCTTGTGTTTTATGACATATTGATAGGAGCATCTGATTCAGCAGACGTTTGCGGTTGGTTTGATTTCTTTTACATGTGTTTAGTGCAATAGACTCACAACAAATAATCCCCTGAGAGATTCAGATAAATATGTGAAGTACAAAGATCAGTGCGTTGTTATCAGGCAACCAGACCGCTCAGTTTATGGAAATCATTAGCATCCTCTTCACTCATTGTAACTACCCTGATTCACAGCAGTTTATGGCAATAGGCTTAACAAAGGATGTAAGAAAAAAGAATTATATACAGTGCTGTGGAGGCGAACAACATGCAAAGGATGGAAAAGTCTTTACTGACCAGTCATGACTGACCTGTTACGCTCTTTGTGATTTTGGAGAATGCCTTAGGTGGTGGAGCTGGGAGCAGCGGAGGGCTGGGGAGCTGTGCTGGGTTTCTTTCTGTCTGTTTCTGGGGGGAATCTGTGGATTCAGATACAAGTAAGGCTTGTGGACTGTCTTCAGATGCTGGCAGGCTGGCATCTTCTAATTCTTCTGTGGGTGCTGAAGGTTTCTTGGCTAGTAGGAAGATGAGTAAAATTAATGGAACATGAATTTAATAATGATAGGCCAGGGGACAATGCCAGGAACATTCAAAAAAACAGAACACATGGCACACAGCTAGGAGCAATTCTTTTCCATAGTGAAAATAATTACTGTGTGAAACAGCCAACCAGCCACGGCAGGTAAAGAATAAAATGTATGAGGATATTGCAGAAGTGTTAGTTTTGGTGTTCTGGAGAAAACTGCTGAGCTTCCCTTACTTCCCTAGAGCCTTTTTCTGGTGGGGTTTCTTTTTTTTTTTTTTCTTAAATAAAGAAGACAGCATGGCAAAGCAGCTTTTGAGAACTGCAATGAATTTTCTTATAGCATGCAGCTGCAGTGACACAGTCACTGAGTGAGTGTTTGTCTGTGCTAGGAACACGCAGCCAGAGGGCAAACAGTATCAAACCCATAATACTACATGAAAACTGACTTTCCAGTTGTTTGTTGCACACGCTTATTTTCACAATTTAATTTTTATCCTATTTAATACATGACTTCAGCTTGCATTAAGTCTTCTCTTACTGCACCTGACTCCAGAACTGTTGAGTCTTTCCCGGGGTTAAAGTTGATAACCAAGGAAAGCCTGCCATGAAAAAGATTTGCCAGAGGATCTCAGAAACTAGTGTGAGACAGAAAATGAGTGAAGTACTTAAGAAAAAGTTCAATCACCAAAACCTTAATTTGATACGGCGAAGCAGGGCTCATTTCGGGACTGTCTCCTGAAAGATGGCAAAAGCACTTAGCTTTTAAAGTTAGTGCAGGCTGAATCACTGAGCACTTCATCAAATTCCCCTGAGTGGAGCCATACTTTCTTCTGTCTGTAACTTTGCGACCTGGCTGTGATGATGGGGGCACAGGGGAATAGATCCAGGAAGGCATGAAGCTGAAGCAGGACACAGGGGGAATTTCAGTGATAAAGTCTCCAAAATTACCATCCTTGAATAGTGCTCGGGTACCAGCTGACTCTAGCAGTGTTCAGACTCGCACAGAGCTGCTGTCTGACGTTCACACTCTGTTACATCTCCTGATCTCTGCCTGGGCCATACGTGGGGACCCATGGGCAGGCTTGAGCCTGACTGATGCAGGAGCCCAGCCGCAGCCAGGCCGTCTCCAAACTGCGTTTCCAGCCACTGTGGGCTCAGTAGGGCTGTTTTTCCGACCCTAGCAGGTGAAGCAGTAATTCAAATGGGGACATCAGTGTTTAAGTCTCTCCTCAGCATGAGAAAGGACCAAGCTGCTTGGGCTGGATAAATGGCAAATCCCACGCCTTTTAGCGTTCTGGATTGTCTAAACAAAATACCTTTCCCTCCAAACCGTTCTAGGGCATCGCCTAAAAACTCACAGCAGTGGGCACCCACTGCTGCCATGTCCCAGATCTTTTCTTGGCTTGGTTTTATGTCTTGTTTGTAGTACAAATTCTTTGTATTAACGAACATTCAGCATCCTCGTGTTCGGAGTGCTTGGGGAGGCACCAGAGCACTTAGGCAGTTGGAAACAATAGCATTGGCAAGATAATAGCATTTAATTTGTTGACAAACAGATTAATGAGTATGCCTAGAAGAGGAGGAATGAGTATTTATCATTCAAAAAAGGCAGGAAAGTAGAATAAATATGCATCCTTAACAGGAATTCTTGTGAAATTTGGCTTGATAGGAAAGCTGCCATATGTGATAGTTGTCTGAATTATAGAAGGAAATAATTTTCTTTTAAATATGCTTCTAAGGAAATGCTTTGTTCCAGGCTGACATCACTTAGTATTTTTCTGCCTGCTGCATAGAAGACAAAACACGGAATAGAGGAAGAGAAAAATTAAGTCACTAATGGGTTACATTACAGAAAGATCAAGAGCTCCTGGAGGTGTTAGTAGCTTGGCAGGAAAATTAGTCAAATTTCAGTGCATTCCCCTGAGTAGAGCCATACTTTCTTCTGTCTGTAACTTTGCTGAAATCAGTAGACCTCCCCGTGGCACGAAGTGCTGCTTGGCCTGGATGCAGGGGAGCAGTCGTAGGAGGACCTTTCTCATAAAGAAGGTGGATCCAAAACACACTCATCCTCAGTCAAAGAGATCTTTTTGTTTCTGAATTCTATCCTGTTCAGAGTGGTATCACAAAAACGAACTGGCATTGTGCACTCTGTCTAAAGAATGTCCATTTTACATTCCCTGCACAAAAGGGTGTGCTTCTGGTTTTTTGTGGTTGTTTCTGGTAACAACAGCAGATGTTTGACTGGGTCTGAAGGCAGACCTGAGTCTGGAGTACACAAACCTATTAACAGATTTCATACTGCAGAGTGAATATTATCCTGCTGAAAATATTCCAAGTGCTCAGCATTAGACTGCTTGCCAGAGCAGCTAATTATTCATGGAGTGCCACTTGTCAAAATGCCATCTCACTACTAGGTAGAAATCCTCCCTTGGGACTGCCCCCGAGCTCGTTGGCTCCGTTAGGTGGGAAAAACTGCCCACCTTCTGCCAAGGCTGTTCTTTTGCTGTGTATTAACCAAACATGAAGTCTACGAATGTTTCCTTTTGTTTCCTCTTCTTCCCCTCCCTGGCCTTCACCCCACATCCTCAAGATGGAATGTGACATTCTGGGTATAAAGCAAATATATTTCCTTTGGTTCTAGCTGGTCAAATATTCCTACAAATTTGTGGAAGGACACCTACTGCACCGGGCCTGGATTGAGCCCAAGGACAAATGTTATCATAAACTCAACATTATAATAACCTTAGCAGTACACACTGACAATTTTGAAGAGCTTTCCCACCCAAAGAATTCCTCAAGGCAGACTCACTAGAGATAGAGACAGGAATGGTAAAATGCACAGATGGGGATAAATTAGCACAGAAAGACAAGATCAACAATAATTATTTTAAAAGGCAGAGGCCACTGATGAAGGCGGTGGGAAGATTTCCAGCAAATAGGAGTGGAGTCTCGCAGACCAGGGAGACAGGGGAAGATAATCCCACTGTTATTTTTTGGAAGCTGGAAAAATGACATGTCAAAAAATGGAGGAAAATAAATACAGAAGAGCTCTAAGAAGAGGGAGAGGAATGGGTTTTGCCTCAATTAGCTTTTAGTGCTACAAAAGCAAACACAGCCATAGAGTTTGAAGAGAAAGGAAAACAACATTAAGGGCTGTATTAATAGAAGCTGTCGATGTCCAATTCTCTATTGTGTCTCTATTTTAAGAGACAAAAAAGAGAGAGGATAAATCTTTAGGAGCCCACATACAGTCCTTTTGTATATTTTGTGATGAAATAACACGTGTAGTTGAAATGAAGGTGGTGATGGAAAGGTGTTGCTAAGCTTACAAAAAAATCCTTGTGGTGAGCAAACATGACGAGATACTTTTTGGGAGACAGAAGAGTTCCTGTTGTCAAAGCAATGAAGAGTGGAGTAGAGCTAGAAATGGGCCAGAAGAATAATATTTTATAAAAGCGAAACAGCAAAAGGGAACAAAATTGCATGAGTCATGGGAATGGAAAGGACGGGAGGAAAAGGAAGTGGGAAAGGATAAAGCGAAGAAATGGAAACCCCTTCAGAGAAAGATTTCCGTTCTGAGCTCCTGAAGCCATGTGAGGGCCCAAGAGCAGCGCTGCTCAGAGACCCCAGCAGGTTGGGCTGGGGCTGAGACCCCAGAGGAAGCAGAGCGTGAAGGTGTGGGGTGGAGAGCAGAAGGCAATGAGGGCCCATGGAGAATGGGTAAAGCTTGACCAAGGAAAAGGGGCAGGGAGATCCATAATCACTACATGGTGCTCCACAAACTGGGATAAAGCGTTCTCTCTGTAGCTCTGCGTTTCTTGGTTGGCAGGAGGTGAATGGAACCCCTCCAGCTGCTGGGTTGTGCCTGGCTGCTCCGGTCCCAAGGAACTGCTGTCACAGACGAGCTCTGCTGGAGCACAGTTGGATGAAGGGAGCTTGGTTTAGCTTATCTGTGCCCCTGGTATTGAACTTCACTTGTATTTGCAGCATGCTGTAGGCAGGGCCATGGTATGGACAGTGTGGGCTGTGTATTGACACTGTTCTCCCAAGTCAGGAGGAGCAATTTCAGGCTTGGCACAGAAGTTTAAGAAATGTTTTTAAGAGAAGCTTGTTTCATCTTCACAGCAGTCACTGCCATTACCAAAGGGGCACTATTCCAAGACTGACTCGTCTCATAATCCAACTAATCCCATTATGCCAAGCTTTATGTCATCCCTCAGTTTGGTGGCAGTCTCAAAAATCACTGTTTTCAAGTACTGCTTGCTAACCTAGTATGGGCTGAGCTCAACATGTTGCTCTGACCCTTTAATGCACTGACATATTTGACTCCTCATAAAACAGCTCAGCAGAAATTTTTTTTTTACCATTTTATAATTTTTGGAAAACATTTTCTATCCCATACCTGCATCTTCTTTCAGCTCATCCAAGTGCAGCTCCTCACCAAGCGAGGTCACGTTCGTTGTGGCTGCAGTTGTGCCCTCCTGCGCCTCTTCTGAGGCAAGTGTCTGGCACACAGGAGCTGGAGGGTCACTCTGCGTTGCTCTCGTGGCTTCGTCACCAGTGCAGGCTTTGCCTTCAGTATCTAAAAAACCAAATCATTTAACCTTAACTAAACCATGAGAGTGGTCTGAGGAGTCTGAGCTGTGCCAGGCTCCGCGCACCACACGCTGCATCTGGCACCCAGGGCCTGACCCGAGCCAAGGCTGCTGATATTCCCTACCACGCTCCAGGGTTTGAGCATAGGTTTAGTTACTCGGCTTTGAAAAGCGTGTCCTGTATGATTGAGCTGATCAGAAATTCAAATTCCTCTTCATGCAGACCTAGAAACTGCTCCCTTTGCTTACTCTGAAAGATTTTTGTGCCAGTGATCCCTGCAGCTGTACGCATCTTGATGACTGAGGCTTTTCTGGTATTCTATTCAGGCAGGAGTCCTCAGAATACAAACTATCCTTTTTACTTCAGGACTCTCTCAGAATGTACAAGATCTACATCACTGTTGCAAAGGAAAGCAATTGCTTCCCGCTCCGGGCAGCTCCCCGCTGAGGGACACGGCTGCTGCCCACCCCGGCCCCTCCAGCACATCTCTCACCCCAGGCTCTCCTCTCTGGAAGCTCCTGACAGGGTTGTGTTTCCTTGCAATGATATCATGACAAGTTTCTTGAACATTGATTTAAAATAGCCAGCATTGACAACTACTCCTTTTTAATGCTATTTGGACAATCTGCAGAGTAATTTACTGTGCTTTTGGGTGAGGGTATCAGATACTGGCCCAGGGATGCTGCGGAAGGGATGCAGTATTTTTGTACGGTGAGCTCACTCAGTCTGCCTCATAATCACGTTTGGTGAAAAGTTACTGTTCTTAAAATAGCCCCTGCAGTAGCACAGTTGCTATGATACAGGGAAGGGGAGGGGGAAAAAGTTCATTGCCTACATTTCAGCTCATTGTGAAGGCAGCCTATACATAATCATGGGTGTATCACCAGCCGCCTGCGCTGTTTGACAGGCGGCCCTCACCTCTCAGTGCTGTAAGTACAGCTACATCTGAGCACGTTTGTGCTCACAATGGGGAGAAACACTGGGGGAAGGTCCCTAGATGTTCTCAAGGTAATTCTGCTTTGCACATTCCTCCCACCGTTGGGAAAGGCAAGCTGCAGAGCGGCAGTGCCACAGTGACACTGCAGTCAGGGACATCAGCTCCTTCAGATCCCGGCCCATGGAAAGGGTAATGACTAATGAAGTAACGACAAGCAGAAGACAGCCCTGATGAAGAATTTCTATTGAGGAGTGTCTGAGACTCAACAACAGTCATGTTCCTGGTCCGAAATGATCAGCTCATGCTTAGATCAAAGTGGACATGCTGCTTTGATTGGTAGTGGGTCCCAATGCCTTATTTTAGAGACAATTCGGGGACAGGAGAAAGCACAGACCTTGGATTCGCTGGTAGGGAAAGCAGCAGAGAGTGTTGGGAATTGCAAAGTAATTGTAGCTGGGAATGAATGCGGCTGTGTGCCAGCCCCTGCCCCCTGTAACCCCTGCAGGGTGTGTGCTGGTTCCCTGAGCAAAGTTGGTTCAGGGGGTGCCAAGGACAGGCTGGCGTTTGCCCCGTGCAAGCAGAGCTGGGGAGGAGGGAGCAGAGGAGGCAGAGAGCTCCCGGTGTGGTTTGGGCTGTGCGAGGGGACGGGGTGCCATAACCTGGCAGGATGAGTCATCACCACAGCAAGGACGCTGCAGCTTCACCCCGGGCTGCTCACACACTGATGCAGACTCTGCGCTCGCGCCGTGGCTTGCTCCGAGCCAAGGCTCCAGCTCCAAACGCTGCGTGACAGACCCCGGGGTGTGACACAGCCATTGTAAATGCAGGGGGAAGATCGGGAGAGTTCTCAGACTAGAACTTCATCCCAGTTTGGGCTATTTATAAAAGTGAGCAGGAATCAGGTCCCTGGAAGCGGAGAAGAGCCTGATGAAAGAGAGGGATTTTAGGATTTACTGTAGTCTTTTAGCATAGTATTGCTGCTTTGGCAATTGCAACTTATTGCGTAAATGAGGACTTAGCCTTGAAACTGCTGCCACTTCAGCTCAGTCCAAGTAGGGCAGTAATCATTTACTGAGAATTATTTGGGTCAATTTTTGATTCCAGTTAATAAGCCGCTTCTCCTAATAACCCTGGAGATTCACAACTCTCTGTAAAGAAAAATAACTTGCAGGTGGCTGCAATGTCCTTCAAGTGACTGTCAGCCGTTCTCCCTCCCTGGGCCACAGGGTGGTACTGAATGAGCACTTGTGTGATGTTTACAGGAGCTGTAGGAGCTGTTGCAGCCAGGTAAGCGGTCTCCTTCCAGCTGCCTTTGTGAAAGCACAGCTTGGCATCACTTCTCACTGGACTATCTGTGTGTGTTTAATTTTGTTAAAATGGTCTTGCAGCTTAGCATCATCGGTTTCCCTCCCAGCCAGTTCTTTATGCATACAGGAGGTTTATTGATTCGTTATTATTACCTTTTCATGTACTCTACAGAAGTTTTATTTTATTGTGCTTTGGCAAAGCTCTAGATACCCATGTCTTCAAATTCATAGCTTATGGGGAACTTCCATATGCCTAACAGAAATGGGTTTATGGTTTTCTATCCCATAGTGCTAATAGTCTAATAGGGCAACTAATTATCTAGAATTAGGAGAGAAGCAAAGAGTTCAATGGACAGAATGAAAAATGAGCTTTCTAAAAGTTTCCAATTTAGAACAAACTCATGGTTGGATAGATTTTTTTTTTTAAACCTGAACATAAAACTCCTATTAAAATATATCCAATAAAATAATATGAAAATAGCTTTACTGCAATGAAAAAAAAATCCTGTTTAAAATGCTCTTTTTCTGACTTCATTTGCTTAATTATGCTCTAGCATAGCATCATGGAGTACTGTCCCCCAGGCTATTTATAGGCATGGCATTTGTTTTATACAAAGAAACTCAGTTATTAGTTTCAAGGAACATAATTTCTATCTGTCAGATTGGTTAAACCCAAAAGACCAGTCTTTCTTTGTGACAGTACTTTCAGCTATAAAGTTCTTAAAGTACGGATGGATTTATTTGTTTTATCTCTGTTTAGGTGGGAATGGCAATTGGGTTGTTGTCCGTAACTTTGGGAGCTCACTTGATCTTGCAGAATAGTCCCCCTGATGCCTGTCCTCCTTGAGCATCTGCCAGGGCTTCTACAGAACCACAGTCCTTTGTGCGTGTTTCTGGCACTTCATCAGCTTTCACTGAGTGACTTCTGCTGAACCTGGTTTGTACTGGGGAAAGCTCTAAAATGACACCACAAATGGTTCCCTTTTCCATGTGAATGGACAACAGGCAGAATGGTAATATGTTTTGTATCAAACTTGGTTTACTGTAAAGGCAGCTGAAGACATCAGGTTAGTATCATGTTATGAGATTTGGATTCATGGGCTGTACATATTGGCTGTACATATTAGCTGCATCTGTATGTTTAAGTTTCTATTTATAGCAGCTTTAGAGGACTTTCTTGGCAGTAGGATTTAGCTTGGTTTAGAGCAGTTGCATAAAACATCCCTACCAGCTCAGACTGGCACCAGGTATAAACCAAGAGAAAATGGAGTTGCATTCAAGATGGTAAAACATCAAAAATTAAACTGCATGGATTGATCACTGCAGGGAAGGATTTGAAGAAAGATGTGCTGAATGCAGATGCTGAATTTTCCTCTGTTTGGATTGAAGGTTTTCCTTTTTATCAATTTGATTGTTAGGTTTCTTCTTTTGTAACTGTTTCCTATTGTCCTGGAAAAGACTCTGATAAACAGGACGAAGAATTTTTACTTACCTTGTTCCATCATCTCCAGAAGGCCTTTCTTGATGAGTTCATCCCGACCTTGTCGTGCTGCCATCTTCTTCTCCAGCACTGCAGGAAGAGGTAGCATAACACAGCACCAGTTAATGACAGAGTAGCCACGTAATGGAGTGAGAAAGATGCAAGGGGAAAATTCCCTCTAGTCTCAACTACTGTGCACTTGGAAAGGACTGTGAGGATTTGGGTTGGGGGAGCGTGGACTGGTTGGCCTGTTTGTGCATTTCCCTTTGATAAAAGAGCTGTAAAATCAGCCCCATGTAGAGCTGAGATTTATGATCTGTCTGATCGCACCGAGTGCAGCGTAACGGGGATATTGGAGCCTTCGTGCTGTTTGATACGGCACGTTGGAGCTGCCTCAGGAAGCAGTGCCCTTTGCTGTGACACTCCACGGGTATCAGGGCAAGAGCGGGGAATTGCTCCATCCTGGCTTAGGAAAAGGAGAGTGGGGTTTGTCTCCGGGGACATCCCTGGAGAGCAGGGAGAGCGTGCAGTGCTGTGTGCTGGGCTCCTTCCCCGCAGAGACAGCTGCTTCGGGGAAGGCATTTCACGGGCTGTAGCTCCCTCCTGTCGCTTTTCATAATGTTACTGTGACCTATATAATCTTCACCCCAAATAAAAGGGGTGGTGATACTTGGGGCCATGAATGTAGCGTATTTTGGAGAAGGAACAGCTCATGGAAAGCAGTCTGTTGGCTTGTGCTTCACTCTTGTAATTTGGCCTTGACTTTTAAATGTACTGTGTTTTATTATATAGGAAGTCAGCCTATATGGGCTCTTTCCAGCCTTAAACATTATTCATCTGTAACATCCTGAAATCTCTGAATTAGGTTTAGATCAGGTCACCATTAACATTTCTGGTGTAAGCAAATTTCGCCGCAGCTAAGCTTTGCTCTGTGTAGCATCACTCTTGTTCTCATCCTACCTGCAGATGTCTGCTTTAGCTTCTCATTTTTCTTTTTCCGCCACTTCCATGGTTTGAAGATCCTGCCCAGTGTTGCCAGTTTGCTGTTCCTCCTCACTGGCGGAGTTCGAATCCCTGAGACCAAGTAGTCAGAACGCATTGCAGGGGACTGCTCCATCTCATCTGGGAGGGGAACAGAGAGGAAAGGCAGCTGTTAGACAGAACACTGGGGAGGCAAATGGAGCTCACCAGCCAACAGGCATTCAGTCTAGTCACCAAGGAAATCGAGCTTTCTGTGTGAAAGGAAGGCTCTGCATCGCTGGAGCCAGTGGCATCAGAGGAGTTCAACCTCCCTGTGCCAGCCCCACGCTGCCTACCCGGCTCTTCCGACTCTGCTCTTGCACAGCACCTCTCTGGGTGCCAAATATTTCAGTATCTCCACTGCTGCCATCCCTCGTGGATTAAGCAGGGCTGTTGGGCCCATAGAGAGGGGCATGTGCTGAATTTGCACACTCTATGCTTTGTTCCATTGGTTCCCTACCTTGATCCATGCCTGGTGCTCACCAGAGGAACGGTGTGACTCTCCCTCCCACAGGCTGTGTGTAACTGCGTTACAGCCTTCTGAAACAACGAGAGCTGAGAGCTCCCAACAGCTTTAATAGGAGCAGTAGAAATTTAACACAGCTGTAAATTGTAAATCAGGCCCATGCGGCCTCTAGTTAATCACGTAAATGTAATGTTCATTTAGAAAAATTTAGACCTTTATGAAAAGCTGAGAGGAAGTGTGAGAAAGCTCGGGTCCCTTCTGAATTCCCAGCTTCCAGTTCTGTTCTCAGGCCACAGGATATTGCTGCCTTTTAAACCAACTCTTTTCACATAAGCTAACACAGAGCCTTGTGTGACCTAATGCAAATCTTCTATATAAGAATTATTCTATATTAGAATAGTGTGTTTGATATGTGCTACATAAGTAAAATCTTAGAACTATCGTGCAGATTTATTCCTTGAGGAAGCTAAGGAGAAAATTCTTTCCCTTTTGTACAGCCAAGCCACAGGAATTCAGAGATAATGCTTCAGCTGGAAAAGCAATTTAGGTATTTTTAATATTTTGTCTTGAAAATATGCTGTAAGTTTTGCTTATAGACAAGTCTTGCTGGAAACAATACCTAGTGACTATTGACAGTTGTGTGCTGGGCAGTACCATGGAAGAAAGCAGCACAGTGCCATAAATGGGGTTATTGATGCCTTTACTGCGACTTGTGTTTGAGCACCAGTTCAGTGACTGTTAAAAGAGAAGCTGCCGTTGGTCATCAGGCATGTTACATGAATAAAAACTGAATGACAATTTGTTGGGGTTTTTTTTCAACAATCAGCTATGATTTAAATGAGCAACAATAGAGCTATGAACATATGTATGTTTCCAAGTAACTTCTCTTTGGAACAACAACATTTATCATAAATTGCTTTATGACTGCAAGATAAAAACTAGACAGCATCTTCTAGGCTTTGTTTCAAGTTAACAGGGTAAAAATGCTTAAATCACAGCGTGGAGGTGGGGATTTCCAAGTAAACAGGAAACAATTTTTTGAAGATTATTAAACACAGCAGGAGAATGAACACATTCCTCCTCTTCCATTTAATTTTGAAAATACTGGTAATAGAGATGAATCATTCAGTGAAGACAAACTAAAAACTTGGCCACGTGAACTGTCAGAACAAAAGCTGTAACAATTCCCCCCTCCCCACACTGTGCGTGCCCAGTGAATTTCTCTTTCTGTGTGCAGCGTGTATAGCATCTTTTGTCTCATTCCAAAAGGTTTATCTTGGGATCTAATGTAGAAGAGATTTAAAATGTATGTAAAAATATATTTTTGCCTTTGAAAGAATGGTGGCTACCGAAGGTGATATTTAAGATTTACAGTTAGGAGGTCAAGACTGAGTTGGGAGCAGAAGCCAGCAATGAGCCCAGCACAGAAGGAGGGCAGTCGCCTACAGACCACAGCTGGAGTGCCAAGATATCATGCTCTTTTCCTAATTGCATATTCAAAAACTAGAAGTATCGCAGAAATAAGCTTTGAAGAAGTAGAGCTGCTCTTGATTACAGAGATGGCAATGAGAATGGAAAATGGCAGAGCAGATCTGCTATTAATTTGCTATTATGATTACTTTAAAGCTGTAATAGAAGCCTCAGAAAATAGCATTTGGCCATTTCTTGTGACATCCCTCGAGTGGGAATGGAAACATTCACAAAATTAGCTCATCTCAGAAGAGCTGTAGATCAGACTGTAATCAGACCCTGGTCCCTGGAAGCTCCAAGGAGCAGGACAACCTGGGCTCAGCCGTCCCTGGGCCTTCTTGTGAGGCCGTGCTGCGGCTCGGGCGCTTCCTGCCATTCCAGGGATTTCTCAAGCATCTAAGTGGAGATTAAATAAGGAGCTGATTTAAAGCAGTACCTTGGCAAGTTACTGATCCTACTGCATTTCATTCAGGATGTAGGTGTCAGCAAAGTGGTTTAGGCATCATCCACATGTTTTATTTAATACTGGTAGCATGAGATCTTTTTCCCTTTTTTGCCAGATAGCAGGGGATGTCGATAGAACCAGGAAGTCATTCAAACCCAAGGCTAAGTGTCCAGCAATGTCTAAGTCTAGCAATGTTTATTGTCCCAGATACTTCCCTACGAATGAGAATGGAGATATTGCAAAGGCACCTAAGTGCCCTGTGGTGATCAGTGTATCTGTAGGTTCTACCAGCCCTGTCACCTGGGTTTCTTCCATCCCCCTCTGCCCTCTTGGCTGTGGAAATGTAAGGATTTTATGCCTTAGACTTTGGTTACAGATTAAATACAGATAGAAATCAAATGTCAAAGAAGGAATAGTGGCTAAAACAAATGTTCCAGTGGAGGTTTTTGTGGGCTTTTAAACTTCATTAATGCTTCTCATGTGGTACAGACAGTTCCTAAGCAAATGGTTTTATCACCTGGTACGTTCTCACCATATGCAGTTCCTACACTGTGCATTTGGAGAGATGGACACAAATAAAAATAGATAGAGACACAGTAAGACAGATGTCCTGAAGTCATAAATAACAGGGAAACGGTCTCACTGGCAAT
Source organism: Calidris pugnax (assembly GCF_001431845.1). Taxonomy (NCBI): domain Eukaryota; kingdom Metazoa; phylum Chordata; class Aves; order Charadriiformes; family Scolopacidae; genus Calidris; species Calidris pugnax. The sequence goes on from NW_015090780.1 coordinate 4,951,016, forward strand.
AAGAATCACAAGAAAGCCCTTGGAGCTCCTCATTTCCAGTCAGTTCATTTTTTGCTTGGTTGTGGGTTGGCTGCTTGGGAGATCAGCAGTTGACAGCACAAAAAGCAGTTCCCACGTACAGCAATGAATACTGAAGGAGAAGGCACGCCTAAATATCAGCCAGTTCCTGCAGCCAACAAACTGCCAAGACTTGCCAACCCTCCAACCACTCCGTGAAATATTCAGCACATTTTTTTAATCTGCAGTCAATATTTTAATTATGCTAACTGTTCTGTGGAATAGTGCAGTTATTCCTCCCAGAGCCTGATAGCCTGGGGCCAGGCCATGCAATTATGTAGAGGATGTCTGCAAAATATAAACAGCCAAGAGCCAAATCAAGACTCTCCAAATCAGCAGGGAGAAATGAGCAACAGCTTAACAAGCTGTGTAATGTAGAAGTATGAGGGACAGCCGTTACAGAGGGTAAAGCAAGCAGAAGGTTAACCCACAGCACAGCAGCCTGACCCTGCCCAGCACAGAGCGGCCATCGCTGCTGAGGCAGACCAGTTGGTCCCACACTGTCCCACAAGGAGACAGTCCCCAGCCCTGCGGGGCCAGAGGGTTTTGCTCTGACTGAAGCTTGTTGGCTCCTTGTGTTGAAATTACTTTCAAGTCCCTGCTGTACCCTGTTGAGGGCAAAGGCTTCTGTGCTGGAGCTGCAGATCCAAACTCCTCATATATCACATAGTTGTCATCTGCTCTGTGTGTGTCAAAGGGGTGGAAATGACTGTGGCTGTGCCTGTGCTGCTGAGTGCCTCGTACAGGGCCAGCTGGGGTGATTCCTAGAGCTCCCGATGCTGGGCAGGAGTGGGATGTCTGAGATATCCCAAGTCAGCTGAGGGGAGAGGCTCTGCCCTGCCGGGCGTTGCTCTGCAGTACTGCTCCGGGCTGCAGAATAAACCAGGCAACAGAGAAGGAGGAAACAAACCATAATATTCATTACATTTGGCTGCAGGCTCTGACCCCTCAGAAACTTGGAGCATCTGCAGCTTCTGTCTACATCAGCAGCAGTTGTGGCTGATCAGCATTTCTGAAAAATGCCCCACTGCTTTTTTCTTTAAAATAGTGTGGTGGTTTCTTTTCTTGTTAATCCCTTCACTACAGGAGTCGTGCACGGATGGGGCAGTTTTTCTGTACACTGAAGCTTTCCTGTTTACAGATGTCAAGTTCTGACTCTGTCCCATCCAGCCCCCCCACACAAGTGGGGCGGGTTTGGTGGGAGCACGGTGGGTTTGTGTCCTGGCTGTGTGATGGAGGAGTGCCTTATGCCCACACAGAGCCTTCGCCTGTACAGCAGATGGCTTTGGTGCCAAGGCAATGGTGTCTGGGTGATAACAGTGTTGTGAAATCGAGCATTGGGTGCAGTCAGTTGGGTCTGTCTTCTTGGGGTTTTCATGCTGAGCCACAGAGAGGGTGATGCTGGGTTGGTGGTTACAGCAGCTGCTGGGTGGCAGTGGGGAACACCAGGAATGCAGAGCCGAGGTACTGGCCTGGCCACAGGAGAGGCTGTGAGAAACACGGGATGCTCTCCTGTGAATACACAAATTGCAGCAGAAAGTTTATGGGAAGATGAAGGATGCTGAATTTTAATGTGCTGGGAGTTTTGGTAACTTAAATTCACGGTAATGGAAGCTGTGCCTGCTAAATCCTCTGTGTACACTGCTAGGAGAAGGACCACTGAAAAATCTGCAACCTGCAGGCAGTTTAAAAATAACACAGCAGACAAGAGCTGCAGGCAAATTTGTAAGGCAGGCGTGCTCTGATTTCTGATGAATTGGTTTGTAATGCAGCTCTGCATGTTCTGCCCGTTATTGTCATTGCATTTGTCTTTGCAACTCAGATACAGAGTTAAAAAAGGGGAAGAGGTTCCCTTTGGTCCACTCCAGAGGGTAGAGACGGCGAGTGGAACCAGAATGACCTATTTGCCTTTTGGGGTAGAGGTGCCTTTACCACTGCTGACACTCCGTGCTGCCGAGAATCAGCGCCTACCTCTAAAAGGATGTGAAGGAGGGTGTCACAGGGAGAGCCCAGCATTGAAAGGGTTCCTGGCTACTACTGGCCAGTCTCGTATCATGCAAGCCCAGCATTTGTGAGGTTACCAAGACACAGTGCTTTCCTGCAAAGGATGCTCTGTGCAGAGGGGACTCCTCATCTAGTGAGGGACACCTGCGGGGAATGGGGGCAGAAGGGTTGTCTTGGTTTTAGAGGAAGGACTATCCTGAGCTTTAGGAAAGAGAATTAGCAGCAGGAACAATCCCCTTTTCCCATCGTTTAGAATCCTAAAGGAGGAAGAACTGATCACAGTGATTGAATCTGCAGGACAGGAGTAAATTGTTTGTGTCTAGGAGCCTCTGAACACTTCTGTTATGTTTCAGGGTGGCAGAATTCAGACTGAAGTGCTTTTTTTATTGCACTACTTAGATGTTTCCTGTGATGGAGCTGTTCCTTGTTCTAAAAATGTTTTCTGTCACCTGCATTTCTGCAGACATGCTCTCTTTCTTGGCTTTCTTTGAAAGAACTGCAGTGGAATGTTCCAGTTTGAAGTTTCCACATCAGTTTTTTGAACACAGAGTATTTTGATTTTTCCAATTTTGAGTGACTGTTAGAAATTAGAAATTAAAATTACAAATGAGAAAAAAGCTTTTGATGAACCTGAAATTTATTTAATTTTTGAAGGACTTTTCATTTCAAGTTCTGAATGTTTCATTATTGTTTTGGGTTGGCTTGGAAAAATTTACACAGAATCCTTTGTAAAGCAGAAAGCCTGGTTCCTAACAGTTTAGTTACTGAGAAAAGGCAAGGTGCCTGTAGTACATTATTGAATGTAATCATAAGCTAATTTTGGATGCACAGCTGCTGATGTGACATAGATTATTGCTCTGACACATTGTATTTGTTACACCAGAAAAATACTGAAACGAAGTAGGGAAAATTACAGGATTGAGGTGCAAATTCAGGCATTTACCTATCCAAATTTTTAGGTTTTGTATGGTCAACAGTAAAAATGGCTTGAATTCTTATCTCTCTGCTTACAAAATTGTAATCCTTTTTGTCCATGATTTCCCGCCTTGGATTTCACCTCAGCCCATAGTTTAATCTCAGGAGGAAGCAGATGGACAGTGGGCCAGGTTCATCCAGATGATAACTGCGTCATTCATCGAGGTACCTTGGGGGGAAAAGCTGGCACAGGGAATTTGTGCAGACTTCAGACTCGCAGAGATATATGAAGGCAGGGTGAAAATAACTGCCATAAATGGCAGAACAAGAAAGGGGAGTGGAGTCCTTTATGAGCACCATATCCAAACCAGCTGTGGGTTCAGCTTCCACCGAGTACAGGCTGTTCTTGGGCAGTATCACCTTTCTTTTCACAGGGTGCTATGAATCCTGATGAGGTTTCTATACTTCCCTGCATAAAAATGCAAGTTCCTGTACTTTCCTTTCTACCTTCCGTGTGGTTTCCAGAGTCTGAGCTTCCATTTTCACTTCATGCTCAAATGTTTGTCATATATCCTTGTTCTATAATTTCCACTGCTCTTTAGTATGTTAAATTATGAATTAACATTTTTGTTTAATTGAAGGAGGAAAAAAAAACCCAAAACATAATTTGTGGGTGGTAAGAGGGGGCTGTGCTTGCAGGGGAGTTTATTTCCATTCTGTCATGCTGAGCCTCCCTTCAAAGTATTTGGATTTTAAAACCAGCTTTAGCTGAAATGAACAGGGGAACAGATTATACTTATCAAAGGAAAGAGAGCGGGGAAGTGGGAACTCCAGCTAAATCACTTAGATAAAAATATGCCTTATATGCTTGAGGTTTGTGATTCCTTCCAGAAAATGTTCCTTCGGGAAGCTGACATATCACCTAACAGCACTACAACCATATGAGCCAAGGTGCAAAGAAATTAATCGGGAACTTTTCGTGCTTTTGGATCATTGTGTCAAGTCCCAATAGCACTTCCCATGATTTACAGTGCACAGTGTGACATTAGCAATTCATTAACGAAATAAGTTTTTCACTGTTTGCGTAAAGGAACCCCCAACATGCTTTGCCTGGATAAGGAAGAACTAAATAACAGTAAGAAAATGAGACTAATGAAGGATTGCTGTAATATCACAGTTAGTTCAGTTATTCGAGCCTGTGCAGTATCTTCTTTTGGGAGGGGAAGCTTGACATTTGCATGTCTCACCCCGTGAGAGCTCGCTCAGGCTGCCGACAGAGCAGCATCTCCTGAGATTCACAAAAAATCTATTTAAATAAAGTCAAATGAGCGCTGCCTCTGCAGAAGGCCAGGAGCCAGCCTGCACCAAGCCCTCTCCATCCTGCATCTGCAAAGGCTTTTTTCTACCCCCCCTGTTACAAATTTCCCGGACTGGGCAGTTTCCCCACACCTCTTGGGGAGACGCTGTTCTGCAGGAGAAGGGAGGCCAAGCCCAGGAAGCACAGAAATGGCTTGAATTAGGTTTTCGTGTGCCCGTAGTAGTAAAGCTCTTATCTGCACTGCAGGACCAGTGTTTCATCACCTGCAGTTGTTTAATTAGCTGTAGCCTTGCTGCAAACCTGTTGAAAGGATGTTTTTTATAGCTTCCTCAGGGAGCCTGCAGACTGAACACACCCTGTGCTGTCTCCAAGAGGCACCTTCAAATTCATTTCACTGCAGCTTGTCCCTGACAGCGGTTACGTTTAGAGGGACCTGTGATGCCTGGGGAAGTCATGGGTGTAAGAGCACCATGCTTGCCAACAGGAGCCATGCATTGCTTTTTTCTGGGATTCGTGCCCCAGAATTGACCTGCTTAGAGTTTCTTCTGCTTACGGGAGTCTTTCTGTCAGAGATACAATCAGCTCTCACTTTATATCCCTCCCAAACTTGTGTATTAGAGAAATAATCAAATCCTCATGTCCTGTGAACTCTTATGCCCGTGAAATTTAATGCATAATTTCCTCATCCCCTTGAACGCACCAGAGCTCTCTGTTGGTGCTCTGTCACTGTTCAATGCCACTGCTGCAGATAGAAAACATTCTGCTTTGGGAAATGCAAGAGCATCTGCCTTTTTTTTCTTTTTTCCTTTATTGCTCCTGCTGCTTTGCACTTTCACTTTCCTTACAGCCATTGGCAACACATACGCATTAGTCACCAGTCCCGGGTGACTGCTCCAGGCCTGCTATGCACAACAGGACAGAGAGTTGGAAGGAGAAATACTTAGGCAACAAAAATATGACATAAACCAGAACAGCTACAGAGAAAGGTAGACAGAAAACAGGCACAGTGACTGAATTCAACTTTTGTCTAAAGGTTATGTGTCCAATTTGGTTCCTTGTAAAACTGTTATAAAGTTGCCAGTGATTTTTACATTTGGTTGGTATGTAAACTGTAATTAAACCCTTAGGAAGTCGCATCACCTGAATGAATGGTTAAATACTTTCTAGAGATGGGTTGGTCTCCTTCACGTAGCATCCTGTAAATATAAGACACATGTAGGAAGTACTTTGAGGGGAGGATTGTTTGTACAGATCCATTTATTCCACTGTCTACTGGTATTTTCCAAAAAGGCAATTATACTAAATACTCAGCAGTCTTCAAAAGACAGCGAAGTACCACAAACCCTCTGTTGTCCTCAGCAGCCTTGAAAACACCCACAGAAGTGCATGCACACAGAGCAATCAGACAGTACAGAATTCCCATGGGCAATGGTACTTCTCAACAGCTAAATCTGGTGTTAAATTTAACATTATCTGCTCCTTACCATGGCACTATGTCGAGGCTCAGATAAGGGCTTTAAAGCACTGATCTAACAAAACTGCAACATGCTTAACTGTAGACATCTGAGTATCTTTAAAAATTAATGAGTTCCTGGGAGGTCCATACTTCAAAAATTAAGATTTCGCTTCCAAATTGATAGGCTCTGGTTAACAATCTTAAGTGCTAATAGAGCAATATGCTTTCTAAGATGAAATTCTTTACTGGTCGAGGGCCAAGAGAAATAATTGCTTATCAAATTTACTGTAGTGATCAGCGCTGTTTGTCTGAAACAAGACCACAATCTATTCCTAATGGGAATGGCAGGATCTTCTGGGCAAGGAATGAACATGGAAATGACTCAAAATATATAAAGCTCTCCTATGAAGCACTTGGAATGACTCCACTCCAGGTTGCTTTCTTCTTGTGTTATAGGAGCTAGGAAAAATAAACTCCTGCATTTGTAATCCTTGCCCTGTGTAAGAGAGAGAAGAATAGAGAGACAACATCCCACACGGCAACAAAACGAGACCGTGGCAGGAGCCTGGTGGTCTCTGTCCATGAAGAGTCTCTGTGGCCCAGCAGCCACGTGGGGAGAACGTCTACAAGAGAGACTGCTTTTCCTTGTGCTACTGCACTGTGTGGCTGTGTCTGCGTTAGCGTCACGCAGCCGGTGGGAGCAGGGCTGGGAAGAGCTGGTGCTGAGGACTCAACATCTCCTGGCGTGCATTTGTTACAAGTGTGAGCTTGTGACTCTAACTTGAGCTCTTTCCTTACAAAGTGCAGAGGAAACAAGATTCTTCTTTAAAACAAAAATGCTAACCAAACCAAACAATCATCCTTCCAAAAATGAACCAAGAATTTCTGCATTTTCTTTCCAGAGGAAGGATAAAGATTGTTTTTCTCTTACTAAATTACAAGATTCAAAAGCCCCTAAACACACATGCAAATTCCTATGCATTCTTAGTACCAAGAGTCACTAACTTTCACCAAGACTTTGGCTCTTAAATTTTTGGTAAAGTAAAAATTCCCTTGTATTGTGTTTAGCCCATGTTACAGCTTATCTGTAATGTCCCTACACTGCACTTGTCTATTTGCAGCTGGTTACGATCTCTAGGAGCACCAGGCAATAGCATGTAGAAGCGTGATGTGTAATGCCTGCAGTGCTCACAGCACCTTGCAAAGAGCTTCCTTAAACCCAAATACACAGAGACGGAAGGAGGTAGCAAACAAACGGACTCAAAGTAGATACAAAGAGTGCCAAGAGTTAAACTAACCTGTAAATGATAACTACTGAGAAATGGCTTTTCTGGTATTTTGAAAGTCTGTAGCAGCATTTGTATTTACAAGTCCATAGCAGCGTTGGTGAAGGTTCCCCACCTCTGCCCGTCAGTGCCTGGGAGTTCTCCCAGAGCATCACCGTGTGGCCGATGGCCAGGCGCGGTCCTGCTCGCCCCGGCTCAGCCCACAGACCAGGAGAGGCTGGAGCAGCTCCTGAACTGCACAAGATTTTCCTACTAATAATTTGCCCCGTGGCTCTGTCAAGGCAACGTAGTGGTGGTTGGGGCCAGCGTGGTGGCTGCGGGGCAGCTTACATCTGCCTTGGGACGGCAAACCCTCTCCAGGCTGTGCTTCACACACATTCAGAAATTGCTGATCAAAGTCCTGTTCTGCACGTTTTGCCTGAACAGGTAAGAGTGACCCAGTTCTGCATTTACAGACTCAATTTATCATGTAATGGTGTAAAAAAAAAATATAATTGATGAGATTCTACAATATTGAGAAGTGTCTCGGGAGCCCGTGATGACGCTTTGGTTCTGCTAGTCAGTGCTTATGCAAAGAACAAAATAACTACTGTTTTCAAAACTAAAAGCATGTCAGGAGGCTGCATCTTTCTACAGACAGGTTTTGCTAATTTTACTGGCAACAGGTTTTAAATTAACTTTATTTTTTAAGACTAACGATGCCAGGCAGTTTTTTGGTCTCCAGCTCTTGATTTTCATTTGGGTCATGTTTTTGAGAAGGAATCATCTAATGAATGTTTTTCTAACATTTGCCTTTCATCAGCAAGAATATTTGGACTTGTTTCTTTTTAATAATTTTATTTTATTATTTACTTATGCAAAAGGGATAACCAGATCTGTGATGAAACTTTCATTTTACAACCGCCATAGACTGTGAACTGAATTTATATTTCAATGCATGAGGTTTTTATTAAACAAGTAAATAATAGTCTTGTTCACTTCAACCATATCCTGGGCCTGTTTTTATAAGTCTCACAAAGCCCAAATAGCATGGAAGAAAAAACAGCATGGAGTATTTTTACCCTGTCTGACCTAAATTTATGTATTTTTTAGTTCTTCCAAGAGAAAGAGAAGTGGAATAACTACTTCCTCTTCTCAGTTTCTTTTCAGCTTTCATATTTTAACTGTGTTCTCGGCTGCCTGCGTGAGTCACAGAGAGCTGGAAACAGGACACCCCCCAATATTGTAATAACTGCTTCCTCAGGAGGAAGCCTATGTGTGTTTTGGGGTGTACCACTAAAAAGCCACAAAATCTCCTGAAGGCTTCTTTGTGCCAGAAACCTACATGGGAACTCATAGAAGTAGTGAAAATATCTGAGCTGCAAAAACTGATTATTTATGACTGTAATGAAAAGTAAGATATTTAAAGATTTCCATGTCTTTCTGTCTTGAAATTTATGCCCTTGTTCTTTGGCGTTTGCAGAGATTTCAGACTGCTGTTGACTTTAGGGATTGTTTTGTGTAATGATGGTATTGAATTTCACTGGTCTAGGCATAATTTGGATTTGATCCTGTGATATTCCAAGAAACTCTGAAATCCACGGGCTTTTACGAGAACTGGGTGTTCTGTGCAAATATCTTCATCATTGCCTGGTCCTTCCTGTACAGTGTAAGTTACATCCAGACTAAATCTCTGTTTGGAGCTACCTATAACATTATATTTAGAAACAACAGGGGAAGCTCATGGCAGAAAACAATTCTTTCATTCTGAAATGCCACAACTTTCTTTAGAATAAGCAAGATCCCTCACAGTTTGGTTCATGTCTAGACTAAGCAGATCGTATCACACCAGGTCAAGGATCTTGTGAAATAAGAGAGGAAAAAGAAAGGTCAGCTTACTCAAGCATAAGCCAAATTCATTGGCAAGGTCAAATGGATTAATACAGCAAACAGTAAAAAAATGTGAAACATATTAGCAGAGGATGTTGGTATCAAACGTGCCTGTCAGCTCTATCGCATTTACAGGTGTGTATTATTAAGCCTTACAGTGCCCGGTTTCAGTCCTGGGAGCTTGAGCCCATCTGCCTCTAACACAGAGCTTCAGTCCAAAATTCCTGCACAGAAGGTCAGACAAGGAGCTTGTCTCACTGCAGTGACATCTCCCCTTCAGACTGTTCCCTTGCTTACTGGGCTACCCTTCCTCTGCTCTGTACACACTCTGCTTGTGCCCCCAGCTCTGGGGTTTGCTGTCCCGTCACCGTTTCACAGCTCAGAGTGCCATCCCAGGCAGCCTTCCCGCCCCGTGCGCTTACCGATCCCCCGCACAGTAACGGTCTGACTTTAATCAAGACTAGGCAGGAAAAGCCTTTCTTCTCAGAGAAAGCTTTTAGACGTTACAAGCATTCGGGATTCGTTTACCACACTGGGTAATGAAGCAGAGCTAAAAATACCATATGTTCCTTTGACATTGCCCATTCATTACAATAAATGACTGAGTTTCTGTGACTGCAGAACAAAACATGTTTTATGTTTTTGCTTTTAAGTGAAGCTGTGTATAAAGCTCTTTGCCACTTGGAATATCCTCTTAGTGTTTTACATAAGAGGATAACAAAGTTTATTTGGAAAAGGCGGAGAAGCCTACAGCTTGTTTTTCTCTCATTTTCTTAAATGAATGAGGAGAGATTTTAGAATGTGAGAACGAAAGTGTAACCGGCCAAATATTCTCCGTTACGAGAAAATAGAGTGAGGAAATATGTTGAGACTGCCCTTCAGAATATCACCTCTTATTGGCAAGTCCCTGCAGGAGTCCTTTCAATCATCTCCAAGCCTCCTATGCAATCTGTGTAAGTCTGTTTCAACAACTGAGATGAGATTATCAAAGCATGAGGAAGAACTGACACATAGGACCAGATTGTTTGAAGATGTTTATTTTAAGCCATTTCACATAGTCTCATTCACTATTTTTGTTTTTTGAACTCATAGAAGGAGAGAATTTTTTCTTCTCCAGTAATTAAAACTCTGAAGGCGGACGCTCTTGCCTGCACAGTAAAAAAACCTACAATATTTTAAAAAGTATTAAAAAAAAAGCCCCATTAAAAACTCAACTAATTTCTTCCTTTCAAGTGCTAAAATGATCTAATGCTATTAATAGAAGAGTCTTTCTCTGTGGAAAATTTATTCTTCTATTTAAGGCTACTGGGGACAAGCTTGAAAGAACAAAAAATTATGATTCGACATCTGGCTCTTAGTGCAGCCTTTGGATGATGAGTTCAGATAGTGGCTCTGAAATAAATACATTTATTTGGAAGTAAGGCAGAATGACAAGACACCCTTTCTCCACACAGCTCACATTTCATAGAATCATAGAATCATCTAGGTTGGAAGGGACCTTAAAGATCATCTAGTCCAACCATCAACCTAACCCTGACAAAAAATAAATAAGAAATCAGCAACAAAAAATCACTAAACCATATTCCTGAGGACCATGTCAACCCATCTTTTGAACACCTCCAGGGATGGTGCCTCAACCACTTCCCTGGGCAGAAGTTTCCTAACACAACTTGTCTTCTGTGAGGTAGATAAACCCTTAGAAGATACAGAAGTGAACAAGTAGGCCTTGGTTTACAGAGTCTTGGGCTGGTACCAAATAAATGTAGTTTTAGGGCATTTAGTATCAGATCAAAACTGCCATGATCCCAACAATACAAACTGCAGATGTGGTAGGAATTCATTCTGCTGTCTCAAATGTTATGAAAAGTGCTGATCAGTCAACCTGCAAGTTTTTTGCAGAGCCAGGTGTCATTTGTCTGCGCCACTTGCACTTGATGCCTTATCAAGCATTGTCTGTATTCCCAAAGTTGGCACCAATCTGGCATAAAAGCACGGAGCTGGCATAAACTCTGTATCACAGCTCTGGCTGATTTGACAGAAATGTGATCGTTTGCCCATCCCTGATGTGGATGAAACCAGTACTGCTGTTAGAAACAACCGTGCACAGATCTGGTGTTAACATCAGCCTCTCCTGTAACGGCTGGGCCTGTGGTGCCAGAAAGCGATGTCAAACTAATGGCACGTCTCTGCCCCAGCACAGAGATCTGGGGGTGAGAAGCAGAAGGAGACATCCCATGGTGGCTCTAGCTCTGTAGAGATCACCAGCTCTGTACGGATCTCAGGGATCTCCACGTCCAACAGCAGCTCCATGAGCCTCAGGGAGTGTTTTGGCCTGTGCTGTCTGGGGTGAGTGCAGCCTGAACCTGCCCAAATGGATCAGGTACCTGTTCAGTTTGGTTTTTTAAGCAGAGCTGACTGTTTGTAGAATGTGTGCAGTGACAGTCACAGGATATTGTCAGTGATCATAGTGTGCAGCTGCACATGAAGTACGTGTGCATTTAGACCTGATGTGATATGTAGCTGCCACAGCTGTAGGTGTGAATCACGTAATGGCTGTATTCTTGCCCAGCTCTGACTGCGGGCGCGTAACCACGCAGTTACACAAGCAAGACCAAGGGTTGCCAATTATATGCCTTTTTGCAGACTCATTTCATCATCTCGCTTTGACATCGTGGCCTCAGATTCAGTGCAAACAGAAGGACAACTTCACAGTTCTCACAATTTGCAGAATGGGGCCTTGCTATGCGAGCATAATTTCTTGCCATGATTTTTCTCAAAATAGATTAATCTTTGTAGAAAATGAGAGCAGAGGCTAATGAGGGTTGAGGCACAGATGGGACGGCACCAGTAGCTACTTCATGCAAACATAGCAAAGTAATAGTTTCTAGCATCACATTTAATAAAATCAAGCCCTGCTAGGATGCGCAGCTACAGGGGAATTTATTTTCAAGTCAAATATGATGCTGCCTGGCTGTCTTCAGTGGAAATACATGACACATGGTCTATCTCATCTCGCCTTCTCCAATTTCATCACACTTTTAATGAGCAGAAACATGGAACGTAAACAGTTCCTTTCTCCTCTACAATACTACTCATTTTCTTTCTACGCTGTTCCCTTTGAATAACCAGAGTTCATCTTTAGACCCCTGTTCAATATTTCATTCAGAGAACTTCACAAGGATCTTCCAAACATGATTTGGAAGCTTTAGCAATGTTCGTGTACTGACAAGAAATGGAAATTTCTGAGATTTGCTCAGGGGAAGGGTTGTTTCTGGGTTTAGTTATGGCTCCGGCTCCATCCCCAGCTGAGACAAGTGGGAGCTCTGCAGTCCACAATACAGTCGCTCTGTGGGCAATTTATATTTTAGCCCCTCATTTATTCAGGGATGCGTTGCCTTCTATTATGAATTCTGAATAATTAACTACTACCAAAAAAGTAGCCCAGTGGGAAAAGTATCAAACCGTGTTTTAGTAGTTATGGAATGACAGATATATGTTTGTGTCTTGATAAATGTGCAAGTAACAGTAACTGGCATTTGGAATGGCATTTGATAAGTTCCGTGCTGTTGTGTGCTTGGAATAACAAGGTGTGTCTTCTGGCATAACTGGGGGGGTGGTGAGAGCCTGGCCCAGGTTGCCCAGAGAAGCTGTGGCTGCCCCATCCCTGGAGGGGTTCAAGGCCAGGCTGGAGGGGGCTTGGAGCAACCTGGTCTGGTGGGAGGTGTCCCTGCCCAGGGCAGGGGGTGGCACTGGGGGTACTTTAAGGTCCCTTCCAACCCAAACCATCCTGTGATTCTATAAATTGCTAAATAATCACAGAGGAGCATATCCAAGTAAACATCTGTACTAAGGAAGGCCAAACCCAGTTTCTGTGCCTCAAACTATTTAAAATCACCAGTCAGAGATCTGGAATCACAAGATTGCTTGACTGATGGATTGACTGTGGCTTTTATTTTGTCTTCAAGGACGCTCTTCTGGCTGCCTCCTCATTCCTTGTCTGCAGCCAGGAAGATTAAAAAAATGTTCAGCATTTAACATGAAAACTGAAGATTCTTTGCAACTTCCTGATTCCATAATGTTACCTATGCCATCGGTCCACTGAAGACAGCAAAAGCTAGAGCTGGAGAAAATACTCTGGATAAAATTCTTCAGTGACATGTTTGAGTTGAAGGGTATCCTTACCCTCTACCAGAAAAAAAACTCGGATTAATATTTCTGTTATAAAACCAGTTGTTTCAACTTCCTTCAGTTTATCAAAGTATGAAATGCTGAACATTTCCTTCAAGTGGAAGTTTAATTTCTCTGGCACTAAAAAATGAGGGAGAAGAGTTTTGGCTGGCTGACATAGGGAGAGCAATTATTATTGTTATTGCTTGGTGTCTAAATTTTAAAATGGTCTTGAAAATTGCATTCCCCCTCCTCCCCTCCCTTTTTTTTTTCCAGTGGGAGAGGGGCAAGGGAAAGGGAAAATTCAGGGATGTCCTTGGCTGGTTTAGAACCATCAAGATGCATGTGGATCAAATTTTCAAAGCTTATTGTCCAAAGGGGAAAATCAGAAATTTGGATTCTTGAAGTTTCTGATACTTGAATGTATTTGTTCATCTCGCAAAGCGCCTCCTCGGCAGTATGGTGTGTGGTGATCACTCCTGGCTAATCTGCAATAGGCTGAGATCTACTTATAGAGAAAAATATAGTGCTGCAAAAATAACATTAGGGTCTGATAGTTCCGTTTTCTGTGAGTGACAGAGCTCATTTCTTCTCTAAGGACATTAATAGATATTGCAAATAGACAACAGAAATTAATTAATTTTCTGGCCCACTTGGTTATTCAGAAGAGCTTGGTAGAGTGAGTCATAAAGGCTCAATAACCCATGGTTTAATTTAAGTTACATGACTTGTAAGAAAATCTCAAGATATTCTGCCGAGGGAGGTGATCTTTCTGTAGAAAGAACTAAAGTTCGGGGAGGGGCTGGGGCACTAAATCTAAGGACTTTGGTGCACAAAATGTGGCAAAATCTGGCACAAGCAGCCCGAGGGGCAGATGGGGTGGCAGTGACCCGTGCTTCCCCTTCGGACCCTCTCCTTTAGTTTAAAGTAGTGCTTGGCAGCAAAGTTCTAAATAGATTAACCAGAAGCAGAGGGTTGAGAGGGGGCTGGCTGCATTCAATATTACAAGCCACTGTCAGATTAGTCCCACGTGGCATTTCCCTCTGCAGCCACGGTGCCGCGGGTGAAGCGCGGTGTTCGCTGTACAGTTAACGAGTCACGGGATATTGAAACAAATGGGTACTTTCATCAGGGCACATTCCTACAATTTCATTATTTTAGTTTCAAAATTGGGTCTGATTTTATATTGTAGGTCTACATATTCCCTGAAATACATTCCTCTGCGTATGTGGAGCATGAAAAATTAATTCCATTAACAGGTATTCTTTAACTAGGTCTCTGGAGTTCTGTGAGCCTGAATTATACCGCATTTTCCAGTATCTTTTTAATTTTGCATGTTCTAGATAAAAAACAGTTTCCTTTAAAAATCATTGCCCTCTTCTCTGTAATGGCGACAAGAGGGGACGAGGATATTGAAAAGTTCCTCATCAGCATAAATAAATTAAAGTCCCCACTTCATAGAAGCCAAGAGGAATGAAGCTGCTATTAAATGTTTTAAGAGGAAGCCAGAGGCAGAGATGACCAAGCTGAAGCTCCTCAGTCTAAATATATTAGCAACTCTCTCCACACGTGTATTTTAAATTGTCAGACAATCTATTAAAACTGAAGATCTTTGAAGGCAGCGTGCCTGGGAAGGGATTGTGGTACAGTTTATTTCAGTCATGGCCGATCCCCTTTGCAGCTCCTCTGTCCCTGCAGGTTCCATTCAGGTTTCCGTGGGCAGGGCCAGCCTTGTCTCTGCTCAGGCCCCTCCTCTCTTTGTCAGCTCCTTCCATTCTCCCCTGCTGATGCCTCCTCCTTTTGCAGGGATTTCAAAGATTTGCAAAAATTCCACACAGCAATCCTGTGTCATCCAGCAAGGGAGATCTGTGTACACAATTTATAAACTTACACACTTCTACTTGCTGCATAATAGCAAATTTGTGTTTAAATAGATGGTTTTGTTTTTTCATTACCCAGCTCACATGCATAATTGTCCTAATTACCTGTGGGGTGGGTGCACAGTTGAACATAGAAACTGGAGTGAGGCACCCGCTCGCACAGCTCCTTTGTACATCTGCTGCTGGGTATATGGGAGCAGGACGTTACAGACAGCCTGGGGAGGTGTAATAGAGAATCCTGGGCACATCCATTGGAGAATGGCCACCAAAAAGTGCTCTGCTCTGGCCCCATTAGGAGCTGGGTGACACTGAGCAAAAGGCGGCAAGAGCCCGGGGCAGAAGCAAAGGGGTGCTTCAGGAGCTGCTGTGGCACGAGGTGCTGGGTTTCCTGTCTCAGAGATCGAAGGTTTGCTTCGAGAAGAGGCAGGAAGGACGTGGTAAAACTGCGCCGACCTTTCAGCAATTCCTTGGAAGCACAGGTGCCCTGTTGGCGTGGGGAATGGCTGGTCGGGGAGGGAATGGCTCTGGTGAACCCTCCCTGCCCCCGGCAGCGTGGCCAGCCCCCGGAGCCCTAGGGGGGGACAAATCTGTGATGTGGGCTGTTTGATGAAGCAGTCATTTACCGTGTCCAAAATTATCTATCCCCGTGGCTTCTCCTGAAGAGGCAGTGACCCAGGCGCTATCAGGGGAGTCAAAATCTTCTGTATTGATGCTGGTCTGTAATTTACAGCTTTTCCTTAAAATTTCAGCTCCTGAAGTCTTGCAAGTATTTTTTATTGAAAACTGAAATTTTGGGAGTCACATTTAAGTCTATTTTATTCACTCAACATATTTTTTCCCTGAGATGGTTATGCAAATATTAACAACTTCTGTAAACAAGAACAAACCACAGAGGAGAAACGCCTCCTTAACCTGGTCCCTGAAGAGCCATTTGGAACAAATGGCTGTGTGCATAATGCAGTTTTTTCTAATTAGCATCTCTGGCAATAAGCCACTTGGGTATATTTGATATGCTTTTATCTTAAGATTAAATTCACATTTGCTGCTAGGTAGCTCTGACATCTTCATTCTTGTTTTAGATCTCTGTCATAACAGGATTATTGTGCGATCGCTTCTCGCAGCAAAGCAGCCCCTGTTTGTGTACGGTCGGGCTGATCCACAGCGATGGGCTCTACAGTCACTGCAAATGGGGGGGGGTTGCAACTTGCCTCCTAGATTCAAAAATTAGTGTTGTAAAACTTGCAGGGTGCACATTTTTTTGGAGCCATACAACAACTACAAGACATAAGTTGTAAAACCAACCAAGAAAATAATTGATAAACAAGAATGTCTTTCTGAGATTGCAGTTTAAATATTAAAAAAAAAAAAAAAAAGGGTTAGTAAAACTTTACAAGCCAGATTATGGCACAGATTTTAATGATTTT
>NW_015090780.1:4967510-4996655 GCF_001431845.1 Calidris pugnax
AAAATTGATAAACAAGAATGTTTTTCTTGGATTGCAGTTTAAAAATTAAAAAAAAAAAAAAAAAGGGTTAGTCAAACTTTACAAGACAGATTGTGGCACAGATTTTAATGATTTTTCCAAAGTTTGGAAGAACTGGATATAGAACAGATCCTTTCCTTAGTCTAGTATTCTAACCACAACATTTTTTCCTACCACAGAGAACTAAACACTTTCCAAAACAATTTTTCAAGGGCAGATTAAGTAAGTAAAAAAATATACATCAAATGAAAGAAATAGATAGTAACAGAATTACTTGTGCCATGAAAAATTCCACAATTTTAAAAGTTTTTATGTTAAAATAGAACCTTTTTAAAAAAATTCTTGGAAACAATGAGAGAGTTTTCCCAGGTCACAGTAGGAACTGTTGTCTAAATCAGATCAGTCATTCATTTAATTCAGTTAAAGAAATTTCACTATTAGCTTCCTAAAACAGCTACTTTAGTGGAAAATGAGTCTTTATTCTGAGATGCAAAAAAGGATGGAAAATGGCCTACCATTGCAAAGCTACCTCTCACAGACATGGCTTTCGGAGATTAGAAATGGAAAAAGCAAACGCAATAATAAGGTAAAGTGACTGCTACAAATCAAAGAGCAATCTAATTCAGTTCATCACGCGGGCCTTTGGAATTTTCACACCTTATGTGCTTAGTCAGATTTCAGATGATGTCCATAAAGAAAAACATTTCTATTTCCCCAGGTTAGTAGATTTCTTCCTCCAAACAGCTTTGTACTCCACCCTCTTTACCACAAGAGCCTGTTAAGTTGTTTGGGTGGAAACCACAGAACAGCAAAATACTAGCGCAAAACTGGAACTCTTTGAGCCCCTCTCGGGTAGATTTGCTCACCTCTAGCACCACAAGGAGAGTGAGGAAAAAAGTCTGAAGTTGTATTGATTGGGCAGATGACACTGTGACAAGACCATGCTGAAGAAAATACCATGATGCTGCCCATGTGAGGTCTACTGCAAATTACTCCTTTTCAACCCTCCCAAAACTACATAAATCACATTGTGTTCACTCAGGCTTGCTTTATAATTGCAAAATAGGGCCAGATTTCCAGCAGAAACAAGGGGTTGGTGGTGGACAAACCATTTCCACATGTTTGAAATCCATAAATTAATCAAGTATAATTTATCAACTCATAATATCAATAATAATACAGCATTCATAGCATTCTCTTGTGAATAACATTTAGTGCTTACAACATACCCACCATAGATGATGACAGGCATGAGGACTGGTGGTACTGGGAATTACCCGTTAGAGATTCAGTCTACTGACTAACACTCTAAATCCAATGGCAAAACCCATATTGTTCATTTAAAGGGAGATTAAAATACTTTTATCTAGGTTTACTTAAAAAAGATGTTACCCCCAAGAGCCACTGAAAGTCTCCTTATCCCTTTAATGTGTATAATTTAACTTCTCTTTTAAAGGATGCTCTTAACCCGGGTTATTTCAGTGCTACACTTCACAACATTGCCTCAGAAACCACTATGGGCAAAAATGAAGGACAAGCAGCTGAGTGCAGGATGATGTGCTCCATTTGGGAATGGAAACAAACCACTAAAGGCAGAACAACTCCTTAATTGGCTTTGCCTTCAAAGCACACCTCCTAAAACTCAGTCCCAGGGTTAGATTTAAGAGAAGAGAAATGATGCCTGGGAATGGTGACGTGTAGGCCTAGAAATACGAAAGAGAGAAAGACTTGGAGACAAAATGTCAATAGAGACAAAACTGAGCTGGAGAGATTAAAGGGGAAAGAAAAAAGTTAATCTCAGAGCACAGTGTCATCAAATGGAATCCAAGGTTTCAGACCAGTGTTTCTCTATTGGAAAATACCTGACGGGTGCTGGTAAAGGGTTCATCTTCATTCCTGTCTGCTGTTCAGTTCCGTGACCCTGCTCCTCTCTGCAGCACAGCTGCTGGCTGAAATGCTGCTCATGAGACACTGATGGGTGGCAGAAGGTTTGGGGCTGGTTTAATATCTATTCTGAAGTCTTTACTAGAACTCATACGTGCGTGCTGTTGGCCAGATAACCTGAATGCGCCGTTCTAGAGTCATTCACTGAGAAACTGTGTGATGGCTTTGCTGCAAAAGTTGTGATGGGTCAGGGAACTGTGGGAAGAGGTAGATGGAGAAGGCCTTGGAGAACTGGCTTCTCTCCTACCCCTGCCAGCCTGGTCGGCGGGGAAGGAGTAATCATTTAAACAGGGTGCTCATCCTGAAAATACAGCTGCCATGCAAATCTTCAGGTAGGTAAGAATCCACAAGAGAATTTAGTAGACATTATTCTCTAAGTATATAAAATGCTGCCTTATCTAGTGGTTCTGGAAAATCATAGCCTGCGCGTCTCAAGTGAGGCAGTCAAAATTAGTATTTTTAAAGCTGTCTCTGATGCTCTGCACACTCCTCATGGATGTATGGTGGCCAGCCCCATGCTACTTAGGGCTTTTGTGGAGCAGGTACTGTAGGGATAGGCACTAAAAAAAATCTTCTGAATATATGAATACTTCTGCCTTCATAGATTACTGGTGAAAAATGTGTGCGATGATGCACTTAAAGGCTGCATCATGATGCATATGTACAGGGAACAGAACGAAGGTTGCATAGGCAACCATAATTCTGTATTTCCTAAGTTTGTAGTGCTTGCCTTTAAAATCTTAATAATGCACTCTTAATATAGTGGCTTTCCAGTATATAACATGTAATTACCTGAAACTACGTATGTGGTGTTTTCTCGGTATCTGGAGAACATTTTGTTTTGTGCTTTAAAAGGATCCTGAAGAATAATCGTTATTTAACTAAAACATCTTTGGCTTTCTTTTCACTTTGCTTTTGTGTGGAAGCCACAGAACAGCTTTTTACATACCAGATGAATAATGTGTAGGAAGAGTGAGAGAGGAAGGGAATTGATGACTTTTTTTTTAACTATGTGAATTTAATTTCACCAGGCACTTTATTTTAATCATAATACATATCCAAATTAATATAAAAAAGGATCTCCTTCTGAATGCCCTAATAGTTTGTTTTATACATTCTGAAAAAATTCAGATTTTACAAAATACTACATTTCTTTTCAACTGATTTTCAGTTGTAGGTTGAAAATGAATATACATCAATATCTGAAGTACTAGGTAGCACAAAAACATTCTGCATCTTCAAACTACACAGCAAAATGCAATCATAATCATGCTGGACAACTGTTAGATTCCCTGACCAGATTTAAAGGTTTTACAGCAATAAACTTTCTTACACCATTGGATTTTTTAGGGAGACTTTTCCTCATCAGAGCCAGGAGGAAAGAGACCACAATCCAATACACAACTCAACTAAAAAGCATCATGACACTTGCTGTGGGAAAAATTCCCCATTCCCTGCCCCCCCCAGCTTCTCTGCAACAGAACTGGAGGCATAAATCCCTCTTCCTATGGAAAACGGGCACAGAGCAGTATTGCAATGAAGCATGTGTAACAGACAGTTATGCAATTAATCTGCCAGCACCGTCACTGATTCCTCGTTTTGGAGGAATACATTCATGGTTATGAAATATATGATTTTTGGAGCACAAAGCATGAAAGAACAATCCTACTTTTTCAGCTAAAAGACAGCCAGGGAATATTTTTTTCTATGTTCCTCATGATCACAGAGACAACACATTCTTACATATTGTATCACAAGCAAAATATCCTAATTCCTTAATGTTAAAAGCTACCTGCATGCCCTCAATATAGAAGCTCAGAAATATTTTAAAGATGCCCAAAGCTTTAGGGTACATAATGCCCACTCACCTCAGTTAAAACTCCAAGTAAACGCGATAGAGAGTTTAACAAAATAAGGCATGAGTAGCAGGAAATAAGTATTTATCCATTTTTCTATTCATTTCTTCTGTTCTTGCTCCTTACCTCGGGTGCTGCTGCTGGGAGCACACGGGATGCAGCAGCTCGAGCCCAGGAAGAAACCGGTTCTTTCCTTTCACCCTCTGTTACCGTTCTCCCTTGAAACTCCTCCACTTTCTCCTTTCCAAGCCACACAGGAATACGGGGCTGGACCCTCTGGGCTCTATCCAGGTCTGTTGATATTATGTAAAACAGCTGAATGCATTTCCTATTTTAACCGTGAAAATCATGTCTTCACTGACAGGCGCCTGGATCATTAATAGCACACTGTATGCAACTGTGAAACCCACGTAATGCTCAGAATTGGGCTCAGTTTTCTAAATGAAGAACCAGATGAAAATCTGCAAATCGACTTCTCTTTGTTGCAAAAGTTTCTCTTTTTCTCTGCTGTAGGAGCTGGAAGTCACTGTTTAGCCAGTATGGATTTTTCCTTGGAAATGCTGGAGGAGACCTCTAAACTTGGTTTTACACCAGAAACAAACACATTGGAGATGTTTTGGTCGTTAAAGTGCCTCCAGCCCCGCTGGAACTTTGGGTCAGCCACATCAAACCTGCCGTTCCCTTCTCCCAAGGCAATTCTGTCTTACAGCACTGTCAGCAAACCGCTTCAGCGCTGTTTGAAAAGAGTCCAGCTTAAATTACAGTACTGAAAGCCTGTTCTGGGCTTTTCCCTTACTATTTTTTTCTAGAATATTTAAATTTCATATGGTTCCCCACCCAGTCTTAACCATACTTCCCAGAAGGCAGGAAAACAGTCTTTCCTTCCTGCGATCCTAAATGCCTTCATTAGGGAGACTTAACACTGAAGTGTTTTGGAAAGGCAGATGCTCCAGATTTAAAAGAAACAGGAGAGGACTCTCAGGGAACAGCTGCATTGCTCTAAACTTCAAGCAAGCCAGATCTCAGGACGCTTTTGTGCGTTACTTTGTCACTGGGAACATATTATTACAATCTAAATTTAAAACCACTGGCTTTCTTGCATGAAGGCAAGAGCAGCCTTAAACCCGCAGTGACTGTTCTGCTCAAGCACTCTGTGCCAATGATGCAGAAAGTATCAAAGTGAAAACCAGTTCTTGTCCAAGAAGACAGTTCCTTGCAAGGTGTCTGCGCAGAACTGGCCAAACCCACGGGGATGGGAATTCCTCTGCACTTTCCAGCATCATCACTATTCCCAGTTCTTTGTGGAAACCTCATCCTGCAGCTGCTTCAGCTCTTTGTTGACTGCTCAGAAATACCTTGTCCCTGCAATCAAGCAGTATCATTTTACATCTGTTAGTAGATTGAAATATTGGACATTAACCCCGTATTCCAAAGTTATAATTTTTCAGTTCTAAAGGAACATACTTTTAAAATAAACTGGGCACTGTCTGCTTCTGTAGATATTAGGTCATGTAATTCTTGAAATAGTGTTCTGGCAAACAGTTCCACAGAGCATACCTCTTGCTCTTAAAATGGCTAGTGAACTTCCAAAATCTAGGGAGAAAACCTAAATAATTTTTTAAAAATCGTACAAATTTAAACTAAATCAGCCTTTTTTTTTTTTTCCCATGAAATATGTATTAATAGTTTTTTCTCTTACTGAGTCTTCTCATGCATCTTCTACACCCTCCCACATTTATTTTCCAGAATAGTTTAGTCAGTGACTGAATGATCCGTTGCATCTGAGGTAAAATGCTTGTTCTGAAAAAGGTGCACTGACTGTATGTGTAATATAAGATTGATTTATTTTAACTCAATGAACATACATAAAAGAGAGGCAGAGACTTTCTGTCATAAGCAGGAGTTCAGTGGACACCCTGCTACTTATTGCCCGAGGGATGCTTTAAGGAAGAAGTCAAATGAAGTACTGTTCCAATGACTATTAACATCATTGGGAGTCTTTTAATTAATGTCAATGGCATAACAATAGCTAAGTACTTCCTTACATTTTCTGAGAAATTTTCCTGCATTTCAGAAATACCTTACTCTCTCAAGATGGGGAGCCAGCCCAGAAATTTGGGAACTTTGCCTTTTGATAAATCTGTGTTTCCTGATTGTTTTTATGTAATTATGTCTGTAATGTGACAAGAGATTGGATATCTTAGAGAATCAAATAGAATGGCAAGTTGAAAAAAAAATCCCGATTTTACTTTTAGTATTTCATTTACTAATGAGCATTATCCTGACCCATCAGTATCTGGCCATCAATCTAGCTGTTACTCAGTAAATTCTTCCTTTCATAATCTCTCAGGCGTGTGCTACAAAGTCTAATGATCTCCCTGTGCTGTATCGTAAGAGAGAGAAGGATGTTGAGTCATCTTGTAAGTCTCTCCCCTGGTTGCTTGCAGGACTAGCCTTTTCCTAATTGCTCCTCAATGGAGCAATGCTAAGATTGGGCAGGTAAATAAGCCTCTGATCAGAATATGGACAGCTGGGTAACACAGGGAAAAGTGTAAGATAAAGTTGAACAAGGAAAAGGGCAAACATCCTCGTATCTAAAAGCACGTTCCCTGCTTATACTGAAGTCCTTAGTTGATTTTCAAAAAAGAAAATGACTGTCTCACCATTCTGCATACAGAAGCCATCCCTTCTTCTTACTGAAGTTCTGAAAAAGCTATGACAACCAAAGGCCTAACTTTCAAATGTAAATAAAAAATATTAAACAAAATGTCTATTAAAAATTAAAGACTCTGACCCAGCAAAGTTCCCAAACGTGCTTAAATTTAAGTATGTAGTCTTAACAAGGTTAATAGGATTCATCTGTCAGTGAGATGCCTTATGCGCAAACATACTTCTTTGAGTTTTAAAACCACATTTGCTAAGCTTCTAAGTACTTGAAATTTAGGCATACAAGTTTAAAAATCTTGCAAAAGCTTCTTAAATAGTTTGCTGAAAAATATAAAAGATCTTTTCTTGTTTAGAAGTCTTTAGGCCATCAGAACGGACTGTTATCCCATGGAGCAGTTGTGTGGTGGCCTCTCAGGATGTGCTGGAGGGCACCACGGCAAGTTGAGACTTGATACAGGACTGATCTAACAAATGAATGAACATACTGAGAAAGTTGATGTTTTGTACTCTTGCTGATGGGCAAAATTCCCCAAAAGCTTGGAATGGCTTAATTTCAGATTCAGAATTTCTATTGCCATAAATAAAACAGAACTTTTCTTCCTTAATAGAACCCAGACTTTAATCTTGCCTTTCTGCATGAGACTCAGAACTCTCAGTTTTACACTTCTATATATGAAGCACCTCCAGCAACTTCCACTGCAGGGATAAATAAACTCTACAATGAATTCATGCTTTTTTTTTAAATACCTCTTTAAGAATCTGAACTCCCTTCATACACTTCCATGTTTTCCATATACTGGAGAACTAAGTTTTTTGTTAAGCTTCTTCACAGCAAACATAGTTTAAGTATGTGAATTTCGTAAAGCATTTGAAACGTTTCATGTAAACTCGTATGCATGTGTTTTGGCTATAATATTCTACATTTCAGCTGTCAGTGTATTTCTGTGTTAGAATCACAGAATCACATGGGGTTGGAAGGGACCTCTGGAGATCATCCAGTCCAAGCCCCTGCCAGAGCAGGTCCACCCAGAGCAGGTTGCACAGGGACTTGTCCAGGTGGGTTTGAATGTCTCCAGAGAAGGAGACTCCACCACCTTCCTGGGCAGCCTCTTCCAGGGCTCTGCCACCCTCAAAGTGAAGAAGTTCCTCCTCATGTTTAGATGGAACTTCTTAGGTATAAATTTGTGCCCCTTTCCTCTTGTCCTGTCACTGGGCACCACTGAAAAAAGACTGGCCCCAAAAGACTGACTAAAAAACATTAATTTATTTATGAGATCATAGATCATCTTTGGATTACAGCTAAAATGTAAAATATTCTTTGCTGGTACCAAATGGTGAGCCCTTTCATTAAAGCTGGGCAACATTTCATCTGCCAGTGTCTTATTGTGCAGTTTGTTTAAATGTCTGTCCATGAGAAGAGATCAAATTGTCAAAGTTACCAGGTAATGACTTGAGTAATTGACGTAGCACAGACGTGGCATAAATCAGCCCCAGATGGTTACTGAAAAAATCTTGTTTCCCCATTGAGGAAGGGGTGGGTGGGGGCACATTGGCTAAGTGACCTTGAAAATGCAAGGTGTTTTGCTTCCAATTCCTGTTTTTCAAGAAAAAAATGATCATGTGAAAATCTGCCTGTGTATCAGAACGCTAAGTGCTAATTTTAGAACTCTTCAAATAGAATCGGTAGACTCTTTGAAACACACTGAAGAAAAACTGCCATTTGAGGAATCCCTTTTGAACCAGTTTTAAATTAGGTGAAATTAGGACTGTAACTTCTTCAGTATTTCCTAAATACACATGAATTGTGTTTGGACTGAATTTTGAGACCTTCTTCTATCAGATTTAACGAATACCTATAGAAGAGGCATATTCATAAAAATTGGAAACAACTACTCTTTAAACCAGAAGCTTTGAGAGTAGGTTTAGAAGGGCTGTAGAATGAAACATTTGTTGTCTTATTGTCACGAACCTGAAGAAATTCCTCATATTTTACAGTCTTTTTCATTTGACTGCACTTAACATGCTTGGAGAACTTTGTTCCTACTTCAATAATTAACATTTGTAACCTTTTCTGGTTTAGAATAAACGTTGTAGTTAGTAGAAAACGAGAGACCAGATGCTCCAGTGTATTCCTGGAAGTATCTTTAAAATGTCCTAAAAAGTCTTTTCAAAAGATACAAAATTCATATACCGCTATCCCTGTGTCTCTTGATCAGCCTTAATTAGGATATTTTTGTTTTTTAAATGTGGCAAGAAGTTCCTTTTGTTTTCTTGATAA
Organism: Calidris pugnax; assembly: GCF_001431845.1. Lineage (NCBI taxonomy): Eukaryota > Metazoa > Chordata > Aves > Charadriiformes > Scolopacidae > Calidris > Calidris pugnax. Next base: position 4,976,274 of record NW_015090780.1, read on the forward strand.
GGCCTTTTGTCATTTTTTATTTTTATCATCTGTCATAAAAATTTGTTTTATGTGTAAGCAATTTAATGGTTCACTGAAAGGTTGTTACGCAACTGAATTGTATAAAATCCTGTCCAAGCCCAGAAATCACTGTAAGGGGAAAACAGCAAAATGGTGAAGGGCTGAAAATGTAAATATGTTTCTTCTTTGTGCTTATATCTCTTACATGTGATTTTGTTACCCTGTGAGTGTAAGAGGGAAGAGAAGATGAGGTACCTCATGTTGAGGGGTCAGGAACAGATACTGCTCCTATTCCCAGCACAGTCAATGCTCTGGAGTCGTAATTTAGCCAGTGGGGAATGTGTAGTACCACATCTGTTTTACGTACAGCTGAAATGATTATTTCAAGAGTATACCAGTGCTAGCTCCGTTTCATGGTTAGTTTTTCAAACAGAAGCCACTCAGTGTAACACTGAGCTATTATTAAAATCATTAAGCCTGGTCTTAACAGCGTAGGTGAAGAATGATAAATGCAGTATTCCAGCTGCACTCGTGTCAGAACTCGAGGGCTTTCTATCAATACTCATTATAATCCTGTAAATGAATCCAGTGGATGGTAAAGCTGTCATTGACACAGCTTGTGAGGTGCCGTGACAGTATTTACAGCTATTCCAGGTGTGGGGACTGGGCTGCAGAGGGCAGATGCCACCGGTATGACTCACTCTTGTCACTACATCACACGTATTTCTGTTGACCACTGTTGTGATTATCTACACAGCAAAGCATTACTCTATGAATGAAAGCTGGCTAATTTGACTCTAAACTGATTATACATAAGTGCTACTGCAAAAGAAGTGAAAGATCTAACATTGCGTTTTTTTATTTCACCGGTACTGATTTCCACAGGAATAAGAGCTCATCTTACAGTATTTGACAGAACAAAGAAATGTAATCATGCTATACACTTGTTCCTGCAATCACAAGATATAACTTCATAATTCAGTGTATTTTCCAAACATGGCATCCTCTGACAAAGTAGAAATTCTTCCTTGTAAAGAACTTTTGTACTGGACTAGATGATCTTCTGCGATGCCTTCCAACCTGAATCACCCTATGATCCTATGAGCAGTTTATGTAACCCTTACAAAGAAAAACCATGTCCACATCCATCAATTATTTACCTATGTTCTTACAGATGTCCCAAATGTATGTTTTTGACTTTCAGGCAGAAACACTGAAGAACAATAGAAAATTCCACTTGACCAAAGTTAGAAAAGCTTAGAAACCTATAAATTATCCACTGTTCTAGGCCACTAGAGTAACTTTTGTAAAGCAAGAAATAGTAACTCAGGTTTATTTTGGCTGAATACAAAAAGGACAACCAGCAGAAGTGGAACAATTGCTGATAACCAGCAGCTGGAATCATTTAACTTCTTGCGATCAATTTTTGTATTTGGAATTGAACTTACTATTTTGAGCTCCAAATACACTTTTGAGGGAAGCTTTACAGATATTACCTAATATCACACACAATACATACTCCTCTTCTCACCTGTTGAAGTAAGATCCTTGTAACATCTAACATTCATCCCCACAGACCATATCACTTGAAACAGGGATGACCATTTTTTCACCAGCCAACATAAAAGAAAGTGAAAAGAGCGATGTCAAAAAGCAGTAACACTGAACTGTAATTCCCTTTAAGATTTTTTTCCTGTTGCTTTTCACATTAGATGAGCCTTACTTCACAGTCTCTCTTGCCTTTTCTTTTTTTTTTTTTTTTTTTTTAAAAAGGAGAATCATGATTCTATGATCTCTACATTGATCCAAATCAGCTGATCAGCTGAATTTTTGTCTAATAATGCTTTCATGGACTGCTTCATCCTCTCTTCATCAGCCTCCCTCAAAAATTGCTGTAAGAGTTCGAGACTGGCTCTACACCCATCAGCCAATACGAGTAAGACACACCAAGGTGGTGGACACCCTCCTGAACGCCCGTCCCTCTCCAGCCCTGGGGTCCCAGAGGCACCGCCGCGCTCCAGAGAGCGCTCCCCGTTCAGCACCACGGCCAGCTCCGGAGCCACCACCCTCCCCAGGGACCCTCCCTCATGAAAAAGTGAGAAATCCACCAAAAATACAGAGCGGTCTTGAACTAGTAAAACACTTGTGGTAAATAAGCAATCCTGGTAGAGAAGATTTTATAAAAAACATCTACACCTTAAATTTTATTCATTAACTACATTCTTTATAGAGCATTCTATGCAGAATCCAATGAAAGGGTTAGATGTGAGATAGTTTGTAACATCATTTACTCTTAGTAACACACAATGCACTACCTGTCTGTGTGGTGGAAGAAAAGCCAGCTGAATTGTGCCCTGCACTTGCATCTATTTCGCTTTGTACAAGAGAAATGTATGTACATTTCTCCTATGTACAAAATATGGGCTAAATCGTGCCTTTAGGCACACAGTCTTGAACAAAGACCATAAGCTGCACAATCTCAGAAGACATGATATTGTGGCCCAACTCCCTCTTTGCTTCATGATAGGCCAGTCAGAAATTACCTTCTGCAGAAGCTGTCTGCAGCACGTCTGCAGTGCCTCAGATGCACACAAGAACCAGGCACTGCGTTGCTACAGCAAAGTCTATTTCTCTTTCCACTTCTCCTTGTCTGCTCCTCAGCTTCATCCTCCAGGGAAGAAAGATGGCAAAGGTAACGTGTCTGCCCCTTCTGTGCAGACTGAGACACACGGACATTTTCACTCCCTTGAACTCCCCTGTATATAGCCTTTCACAAACCTAGAGTTCTTTTTGTGTAGGTTTAGCTGACACATTTCCTTTGAGTGTGGACTTGAAACATGCATTGGAGATAGAGCTGAATCTCCGAACTTGGAGATGCATTGAGTAGATCGAGATGAATCTACTCCTAACTTTAAAATTATCTAGATGCATGTGAAATGCTAACTCAGAAGGCCTATATAGGGCATCTAAGGGCTTTTTTACATGGCAATGCTTACAAAATCTAATCCAAATTATCTGTGTGTGCTTGGAGTGGCTTAATTAAACCACACTAAATTTGCATGAATACTCTCTCTTAGTATTAACGTAATCTTAATTCAATTTAGGTTCATTTACTTTGGAAAAGAATGAAGCTAAATTAAATTGAGCTCACTTTAATTCTCTACATGAGTGTCCACATAGATTTTAATAGTTAATTAATCCACTGTACTTTCATAAATTAAACTGCATGGATTTTCATAGTCCATGTATATGTAAACAGACTCTTATGTTATTTCAAGACAGTTCTATTTTCTATTACACTCCATATGGGCTAATTTAACAGTCACTAGGAGGAGCCAAGTATTAGCGGACTGTTCTTAACTGAGACTGTATTTTCCATTACTGTATATAAAAGACATTTTTTTTTTTAATATTCTCTGAATTAAAGTCCTTAATGTAGCCCTTTAGGCCTAAAGTCTACCAACGTTGAATAAAAGAAGCTAGATATGATTCTTTAGAAAAAGTATTTATTTAAATTCCAAGTCTAAAAATGATATGGTTAAAGATGTTCCTTTGCAAAATAGCTTATAGCATAAGAATTGGATTTTCTAGATAACAGATGGGCTACCACCACAATTTGAAACAATTTTTGGACTGTGTCCCAGCACAAATCAACCTTATGGATTCTGAAAACGCTCAGACAGATCTTGAAATGGTAATTAATTTGATATCATGATTTTGAAGTTGAAGAAGGAACACTGATTTATAGCTGTTAAGGGTCTAACTGAACAATTATAAACAAAGTTTTTGAACCTTCACTGTGCCCAAACTTTTTAGTTCCCCTTATTAGTTTCAAATTTTAAAATGTTCTCCTGTTCATGGGGTGAGAAACTCTATCTTTGGCTGCAACTCTGTTCAAATCACAGCTTGTTAGGCATGGTTCCTGTTAACTGTGATTTCAGCTGGCAGGGCACTAGATTAGCTGTTGACATCAAGCCAACATTTAATTTTGTTTTCTTGAGTCATCTGTTGCCAGTTCCCATGACAACTGATCTTCTTGCCTTCAGATTTACTAGAGAGAACCACTAAAATGGCCAGGAGTACATATAGAGATTCTTTGAAGTAGATGGAAGTTCAACTGTTTTCCTCAATGGAAACTAAAAGATCTTTTCAGCTTTTACTTTAGCAACATGTGACTTCAGTTCCCGAAAACACAGATGTTCTTGCATTAGAAAAATAGAGTAAATGGTAGTTTTTAACAAGAAACCTGTTTTAGCATCTTGCTACTACATCTACAGGATGTAGTAGGTCTTCGTGTCTAAAATCCCGTGATACAGAGGACAGGCAAAAATATTTTTCTCTTCTCACTTGCATAACAGTAATGAAAGATGACATTTAAGATACAGATTCTTTTGATCTTCCCTTGAGTCCCTGTACATTTCAGTCTCTTGTTTCATAAATGGGTGACTTGGGTAAAGGAAGGACATCGTTAGTGCTCTAAGTCAACCCAGAGGTTGTAACAGACCAGAGGAAAAGGCCAAAAAGATGCAATGGAAGCTTCTTGAAGCAAAACTACTTTTGGCTAAAAATAGTAGTAGGTGTATATAAAATATGTACAACCCATATATCCACAGGTTATGAAAGCATAAGAAAAAATTAAATGGCATTTGGATCACAAGCAGTCCTTCTAGTAGAATGTTAGTATGCAGTGGTTATTTCTAAGACCATCTTCCATTGAGTTTCACAGGACTGTGCAGGAATGGGCACCAAAGCCTGAATTCCACATTCCTCTGGTTTTGAAACACTGCAAAGCACTAAGCACCCCCAAATCGTTGTGAAATAAATGGAAGCACAAACACAATAGAAAAATGTGAACATCTGGTTGAAATACTGTTAGAGACTTAAGGGGAAAAAACAAACCCCAACCAGGCTGTCTCTTTAGCTCTTCATGAGGTAAACGTTTGCCTCCAGTGTATGGGAGGAGAGTGGGCAGGGAGGAACTCTGCCATTTGCTGTGGGTGTTGCCCCTGCCCCGGAGCTGACTCCCCACTAGGACCTGACTCCGGAGGAGGCACCGTGGGCATTGCAGCACTGCCCACTCGGGGGGACACAGCACTCAGGACTGCATTCTAAGCAGTAACGGCTCCCTGCAAAGGCAAGAGACTGGAGGGTTTTATGCCCCCCACCCAGTTTACATTTCGTTCTACATATTTGTGTTACTTTTCCAGGCTGGTTCTTCACCAGCAGTTCAAGGTTGCTTTCCTAAACATGTGGGTACACGGGCTGGAACAGAGACCAAGGCAGTTACTCTGACAAGAAGCTGCCTTGCTTCTCTTCTCCTCCTCTGCCCAGCAGAAGCAATCAGAACATTTGAAAGATAATGGGGGTGTATGTGGGAGAAAGTGAAAGATAAGATAAGAGAACACACTAGTTCCAGCTTGAGTTAACTATCCTGATTCCACTCAACACAGCCATTTGCCACCAGCTGAAAACCCAGCCCCTTAGAGACCTAGAGGTGGCCAGGCGTGGTAGGTAACCTAGTGGCTTCCCCACACAACGACCTTCCCCATTTGAGTATAAACCCACCCTTTGCTGTTGTGGCTGGTAAAAACTGGTGTAAGCCACCGACAGAGCGAGGCGCCGTGGCCGGGGTGTACGATTGCCGTCTCTCCGTACTAGAGTGGATTTAAACAAGTGCAGCCATTGAATCTGGCAGGTTTTGCTGAGCTGGGTCAGGCTGTGAATTCAGGCTCTGTGTGATTGTTTCAGAGTGCAGTTGGCTCATGAATGTCACTGATGCAGATGCTGACATACATTCAAAATGCTGTGTTTCATGTTTTGCTTTTATCTTTAAATATATTTGAGTAGGTTTTTCTTTCTTCTAAAACAGCTCACATAACAGGTAGAACTAAAAATGATCTAATAGCTTCGGTGCCTTAGAGCTACTGCCATGCATGAAATTCAAACTGTGACTATAAAAAGAAGGAGGGCTTTCTCTCTAATTCTCATTTCTACCTATTTCTGTACTGTTTGAGAAGGATAAAATTTGTTCATGTTTCAAGTCAGCATCAGTTAAATAAAATGCTATTACGGGTCATCTGGGGAACCAGAGGCAAAAGTCTGGGGGTTTTTGACTGGTAGAGAAGCAGTAAGTTTAGGAAGATTGGTCGTGACTAGTGAAGGTTACAGAGTGACCCAAATTTGGTTTTACAGCCCTTACTGTTTTAGTTAGATATCCTTTATAGCTAAGCAAATAATTCCTGATGAGTAATATACTGGCACCTTCTTGCTTTCTGTCTGCATATTCCCTGTGGTTGCATTTCAGTTTTCCCGACGCTATCCCCAACGTGCCCTTGGAGGTGATCCCTGCAGTGCTCCCAACGCGGGTTGGCTGAGCTCAGCACCACGTACGAGTGGCATTGCTCAGTTCTAGTCCAGTACCTTATGTCAGTTCACTCTATATCTGAGAGCAAATCTTAATTACGTTTATTTGCATGTGTGCAAAACATGTGCTTGGTTATTCAAACCTTGCTTTGTACAGATGTTGCCTAATTTTGTTAAATGGGAGAGACCACTATAACTTCTAGGAGAAATTAGCCAAATTAGAACAGATCAAACCATTTGAGTGTCTTCTCAGAGTAACATGGCCATTTGGTATGTTGCTTGTGAGAATTTAAATACTTTATCTATTTGCAAATGGTCTGAAATAAGAATTTGTGATTTTAATAAACATGGATTCTTCTTGGGTTTTCCTACATGCTTCATGCCAGCACAGGCTGACTCAGAGTGTCAGACATGAGCATATTGAGATGCTCCTGCAGATTGGTTTTAGGTTGAGCCCTCACCATTACGGGTTTGGACGAGGCCACTGAGGATGCCCACAGTGGGTCTGTCCGTGCTGTAGAGGGAGACTAAACCTGTTCCAGCAATTCAGGCATTTAATCAGAGACAGGAGGATACTAAAAATTTCTTCAGAGAGGCTTAATTGATAGTACATTGGGTAATGAATGACTAATTAATAAAATGAAAGCAGAATATAATGGATTTGTACTTTGTTTGTACACAAAAGGCATCATTAGAACTCTTCAACCATCATTAGCTCTGTCTCTTCTGCAGTGAGTCATTCTGCTCCCTGAAAAACGCCGAGCTGCGTTATCAAACTGCCAAACCATGCAAGTGGGGCAGCCACAGCTTCCTGGAGAGTGCTCCCACGAGCGCTGCTTCTCAGAGGTGAGGGGGTAATAATTTAGTAGCATGTCCTATTAAAACTTTAAAAAAATTAAAATAAAAAAGGACCACTGAAGTAATGAAACAAAACCAAAGAAAAGCAGCCTGGCAAATGCTGGCCCCTGCATTATCAGCTCTTTGGTCAGTAGGTTCTTCCACAGGTATGTTCTCAATAAAAGCCCCAAAGACACACAAAGGGATTTTTCAAAAGTTCAGTTACAAAACCATGTTTCTAAAATGTATTTCTAGAAAATAAGACAGTCCTGGATCTACCATAGAACTAGACAAGCACACAAGAATCAGTCTTTGATTAAAAAAAGAGCATTATTCATCCAATCTGGTTAAGTGGTCAGTGAATTACAATCGTTTGGTTGAAGTCTGTATCAGTGGTAATTGTGTGCTTAAATGCTTTGAACATTTAGAGGATATATTGTGTAAAATGAAACAGGCATGGCAACAACATATAAAGCAGAGTTCTTTTACATACAATGACAAAAATTTGTAAAATCAGATGCCAAAATATACAAATCATTTGTATGCATAAAAATCCCATGAGTGCATATGCAAACCACTTAATTATGCCTGTTAGTTATTGTAATTGCCATTAACATGTGCAATTACTTGCTCTGCATCACAGTTCTAGGTGAATGGTTAAATCAGCTACAAAATTATGGATAGCTGAAAAATTCTGTGTCAGTCCCCAAGCCATTTCATTACATCTCTTATTGTAGAGTAAACAAAGTGCAGATCATGAACTAACAAATAGCAAACTGTATTTTTTCGGAAGCGAGTGCAGTGTTCCCAGAAGAACTGAGGTTCTGTTGTTTACAGAACAAGTATCCCACATGCAATAGCAATGAAATGGTCCTTCCAGCCCTTCCCATCAGGGCTCAGTCACTTCATCAGGATGGGTTATTTGGGCCCCTTCAAACCCTGGGCATTCTGTTAGGGCTGTTTTATATATTTTTTATGCTGTCTGTGATCCGAGTGCTTGCGCGCTTTCTGCATAAAGCCATTAGCAATAACTTAAGTACTTGTAGACATAATTGCCTGGCTCTTCTCTTTTTTGTGGGGCCAAACTTTGGTTAGGGTTGGGGTTTCTGGAGTGTTTTTCAGGGAGGGGAAGATAAGAATATTCTGGAAATAGAATGGGTGTTACAAGTGTAAATGTAATTTTTGGTGGAAAGAATGAGGGTGGTTATGAAATATTTCTTAAGGACTATCAGACTGGATTTGCAAAGCACTTCTCCAAGGCTGTTGCACAGTTAAGCCCTCTTGAATCTACAAGCTTTGTTTTCTTCTCTTATGATGGCCAAATGGCTTCATCCCATCTCTGCATTCCAAACTGTTTCAGAGAAGCAGCTCTTAGAGCAGTACTTCATCAGCTGAAATTCAGTCCTAAATACGGCCGCAGTCTGCATCACCTCTTCTGGATGGAGATTAGGGCCAGAGTTGGTGCTCTCAGTCAGACTCTCCCGAGCTCGCTCAGAGCCGGTTTGGGGATGTGGGCACGGGCTCGATGGGTGAATGGGGACGTGAGCCATGAAGGAGGGAAATGTGGGGAATCCAAACCACCCTTTGGGTTGTGCTTTTCACCTAATACATTAACAGGAAAACACCCCAAAATACAGTTAACAGATGACAGTGCCCATCCCCTTCTTACCTCTCCTTTTCCCACCTTTTTTCAGCAACAATGGTAAAAACTGAAATATGAATAAAACCTGATGGCGATCCTAGAGCTCACCCAAGAGCTTGGCCATCGCTGCGGTGCACAAAAATTTACCTACATGCTTTAAAATTCAAGCAACAGATTCAAGCAACAATTCAGATTTAAGCAACAACATCAACAACAAAAGCCCAAGCCTCTTCCTTTCCCATCAGGAAAGGACCACACGGATACTGTAATTCCAGGGTTCTTGCTGAGGAGAGGCCATAGAGAATGCAATTATGCTATTAGCACTGGGTAATCAGAATAGCTTGCTTATTAGAGAAAACCATATACTTGTCCTACGCTGTTATTTTCACTTATATAAAATAGCCTTCTTAGGAGATACTACAATTAAACAGTGATTATGCATATCAAATCAATCTTCAATGGATATGGTTTATGTGATAGCACAAGACCTGAGAGATAATCACAGATTAGTGCCCGTGCATTTAAACAGTGCAAATAGTTGTGCACTGACACACTGGGTTAGGTGTGCAACCATGAGTCCCATTATCCGCTGTCAAACACACTGATAGACAGTGGTATCAACAGACATGAAATGCCCATTAATAATGTATCGTTAGAACTGTTACATTTCAGACAGGTCTCTAAAAGAAGAATATAATTACTATTTGAACATCACTGTTCTTGGAATCTGATGTTGGAGCCACTTTGAGTTCACTGAGCGGGGGGACACAGCTCCGACTGCAGGAGACACAGCCAAGGAGCAGCCACCCATCATTGTCCTGACTCAACACCAACCCCCGTAGAGCTGACACAGGCTCCTCCTCTGAGAGTTGTATAATGGAAGGGCAGGATTTTCTGTGGGAAAACAGCTTGGGAAAAGTTGCCAACCACAGCGATGTGGAGAAAAAAAGCAGGCGTTTGCTGTAGCTATATAGACCTTGCCTGGTGGCTGCTCTTTCAACAACTTATATATGCAATTACACAGCTATTCACCATCATTGCAGGTGCAAGCTGAGCGATAGCGTGTGTATAACTGTGTGTGGGTGTGCAAACGCCTCATTACGGTGATTTGTTAGCACAGTGGGGGAAGCTTTGTGTCCCATGAATGTGTAAATTAAGTGCTCGGCTTCCTTGAGCGAAAACCAGTCCACTTTGCCCCTTACCCATCCCTCACAACACAGAGTGGCCCGATAGTTCCATTCCCTGACAAAGTAGCAGCTTCCATCTAAAACATAATCCTGCTTTCTTGTGCTGTCCTCAGGTTTCTAACAATGAAGAAAAGTGAATCTTGAGGAATTAGTCGTGTTGAATGATATCTTAATCATATGCATGATAAGCTTTTATGTAGCATTAGAATAAGAGGTGGCACATCTTGTGTTGTCATTTCTGGGACAGAAAACTGGGACTGTTAGCTGGCTTTAAATAATTTCTGGCATTAACGAGATTCTGACCAGAGGCTCTCTTTCATGTTCAGGATATGCACCGCATTATTTTCTGTTATATCACAATACATTGCAAAGGAACAGCTAAGTTACCAAGACTAATCCTTTAAGTCTTTCTTTCTTCACAATGTCAGACAAAATAAGACTATGCCATATTTCCGTGATCACTCTTGTATTATGAGAATATTATGATCTATAACAACAACAAAATCCCTGAACTGCATGCGTTCCTGTTGGCTGTGATATGCTTAGACTTGTCTCTCTCTGTCAGAAAAGATATTTATAAGTCTGTATGATTCCATTTTAACAGACACTATCAGGTTAAAAATCAGACCATTAACATAAAGCAGGGAAAAAAAGGTTTCTGGTGTTTAAAAATTAGTATTTCTGAAAAGACATGATGTAATACTGAGGTTCTCCTCTTTCTTTGAGAAACCACTTTAAATGAAAGTTAATTTTGAAGATCTAGGGTATCTACTTCCGCTTTTTTTCCTACCTGGATAGGTATATTTAAATTAATCTGTTCAAAAGTAGTTTTTATTCTCAGACAACTTTACATCGGCTACAAAGATCTTAAAAAGATTTCTGCAATGTCATGATGGCAAATTGCAAGGGAATTTCTTGCGGGAGGGTGAGAGGGGTATTTGAATTAAAAACTAATTACTTAAGCCCACCAGAAGTAGCCTTTCATTTCTTTAAATAGGATGAGATTAGAAAAGAAAAAAAAAAGTATAAAGGTGTATACTCCTTCTAGGAGATCTGTCCTTTTGGATAGAAATGAAACCACTATCCCATACGTACCTATTCAAAAATGTAGGGTGTATTTCTCTGCTGATATTTTCATGATCTCTAAACTGCTAAGAGCATATTCCGTCACTTCACTCTTTTAAAATCACTTCATTAGAGCAGCCAAACAAACCATGATCTCAAAATGCATGGGCTCTTGGCAGTGCGGTTTCTGTTTGGGGTGAGGGGGTCGTGTTGGCCTTTTTGTTGTTGTTGGGTTTTTTAATAAGTTACTGCACAATACGTCTAAAATGCTCAACAGGCAAAGGAGTAGAGGAATGGAGAAATACTAAATTCCAGGATGGGAAGTGGAATGAACCTTCTGCAGGTGTAAGACACAAGAGAGCTGATGATAGAAACCATCATCTCCCAAGTAAGAGATGAGCAATGCCCCAGGTCACTGCGCAGGTTGTTTTGAAGAGATTAGTAGAATGGTGGGTAGACCTAGAGACCTGTGATGTGCTGGAATAAAGCCTAAGCACATCCTAGAAGTAGTGTTATGAGAGCAAGAGCGAGAAAAATATAAACGGAACAGCAAGCTACTGAAAACAGCTGCTTCTATTTTTTGCTCCCCGGTTGTTCTTCCAGAAACAATGGTTATTTAATCACTTTTTATCTCATGTTGCCCACAATAACTTTGGAGCTTACTGGCAAGTTTCAGCAAAGGATGTAGTCAATGAAAAAAGCCAGCAGTGACCCCATTGAGCATTACCTGCAGGAGAGCCCTCGGCGGGAGGTCAGCTCTGGGTCTGCACCAAAGCATCCGCACAGGAGGGATGCTCCTGTGCCCTAAGGGCAGAGCTGTCACTGCACCAGGCAACAGAGGATCCAATCTGAAGTCATAACTCAGAAATGAGATTTTTGACAGTTTAAGATCAAATTGAGGACTGAAAATGCTGAAGCTACAGGAAAGCACGCTTTGTTGGCTTCTCTGTTGTTACAGTAGTAACACCCATTCTGTTCCCAGAAGAACAACCGGGGAGAAAGGCACCCGGAGCAGGGACTCCTGCCTTTGCTAAGGCAGAAGAAAAGTGCTAGTTACCAGAATGAGCTCAGACTGGGTGGCAGAGAAGTGAAAAGCTGCAGAGAAAACAGACTGAAAAGTAAACAAAAAAGAAGTTGCAACAAGCTCTACTCTTTCTCAAGGGAACAAGAGCCTGTAGGGAAGCACCAGCTCAGGGAGAGGAGGGATGGCAGATTTCTGGATCAGCCTGTCTTGTCATCAAAGAGACATTCTTGGCCTTAACAAGAGAGAGAGGATACATTTCTGTTACGCGTTAGGGCCCCTTCTTAACACATTTCCATTCATGCACAATATTGCAGATTTTTGAAGGATGCTTCTTCGTACTTTTACTTGTTAAAATGATCTCTTTTACTGGCTTCCTTTCAGTTTATTCTTCTGGTTGAATTATAGCAGGAAATGTACACCATAACACCAAGAAGTCTATTTGCTATCCGTCTTGACAGCTGTTGTTCACATACCCTATGTTTGCCTTAAGAAAATACACATCCGATCATGTCATCTGTTAAGTTAACCACTACTGTGAGGGTTCAAGTAAAATAGCCTCAGGCAATGGCTGATATTTGCTCCTTTTCCAGATCTCGTGGAGTCACAGTTCTAGTGAGCGTGTAATTTTTGGTATCACGCCATTCAATTCTGGATTAGTACCAGGAGTTTACAGTGTGTTCTTCAGAACCTCTGTTACGTTCTAGATGCTGAGCAAACTTGCCCAAAGCATCCGCACTCGGGTATGTAATCTGGAGTCAGACACAGGAGGCTGCCCTGCGTGGTGCAGTCCCTGCTGACGTGTGTTCACACGTGTCCAGCCAACCAGCCTTTGTTCTGCTCCAGCCTTCCCAGGGCCGGGCAGGCCTGCGCTCCCTGAACTCTGCTGCCAAGGCACTGCCCCAGAGCGGAGGGGCCAGCTCTGACCCAGCAGAGCACTTTTTACCTTCTCCTAAGGATAAAACCCCAAAGCTTGGTGCAGGCTGCTCGGCGGAGAGGTACGAGGCAGACCTCTGGGAGCGCGTGAATGCAAGGTGACAGGCATTCCCAGCAGATTAATGTGGGCAAGGAGAGGGGAGGCTGTGCGGCCCGAGGGACGCAGCCACCCCCAACAAAGGCTGAAGGCTCTGCTGGTTGGGTGTAATGCAGTGGTCTGTGTCCAGTTGCTGGTTATGCAGCAACAGAACAGTTTGGGGATGTTAAAAAAACAAAAAGAATAAGGAAGTTAACACATGAATTGTCTCGTCACTATATGCAACAACCACAAAGTGCCTGATGCAGAAGGACATGGCTTTCTCCAGCTCCAGTGGCAGGGCACAGGCGTGAGCCGTGTGTGATTACAGGGCATGGCTGTGCTGCCCACAGCTCCGTACCACGGCCTTTGATTAACATCATCCCACTGAAATATTTATGCAGACTTGAGCATGGAGCTATTGACCTGCATCAAGGAGTTATATGATGTGCTCTCTAGGCCGTGTATAAATTGTGTATACGTTAGACCATAAATCAACTTGAATTTCAAACAAAAGCATAGGATTTAATGGGCTCACAGAATCCTTTGTATTAGCACACAAACTCTACGTACATTCAGAAGCAAAATGAAGGTATCATATTTAAGTTTACTTACTCTTTCGTATTTCTAGATCTGACCTGCTTAGAGAAGCCAGCGTAATTAACTCTACGTATTAAATTTAAAAAATACAAAACCACAAACTTGGTTAAAAAATGCCATAACGTTATAAATAAACAAATGGTGTAGCCTGCACGTTACAGCGTGAATCGAGCCGTCTCGAAACAGAGTTCCAAAATTAAAGACTGTGCAGGATTAATGCTGTTCCTTAACTGCTCACTAAGATAAACAGTTACGTTTCCAGATAAGCACGACTCCCAGCATTATATAACTCAGCCCATTTCCAGTGTGGTGCAACCATTAACTGACTGATCTTAAACCAGCTTCATGCAGAGCTGAAGTGCGAAGGTTGTTTATTATTTGACAGACATGAGTTTATTTTATGTGCACAGAGAAGGAACTAATTGTGCGCACAAATTAGTAAGCACAAATCAAGTCTGAGTACTTGTACTTAATGTATACAATAAATGTGGAGTTTACCTTTGTTTTAAAACAAAGCCTGTGACATTAAGGAGAGATAAGACAGAGATTCAGTGCTCCCTTGACCAGCTGATGGACTGAACCATTTCCACTATGTTGAAGCGCCTGCTCTCCCAAGCTCAGGAGAGGGATGCTTGTTTACTCATCTCTTTTTTTTTCTTTTCTTTAAATTCTGTCCTTATTGAAACAAGGCAATACATACACCTGCCCAAAGCTGGGCAGGAAAACATGGATAAATACATATTTGCTGATTTAACTTTTCTCTGTCAAGTACCCAACTACCTCTACTTCATAGAATCATAGAGTCATAGAATGGTTGTTAGTATCAAAGTTGAAAACATACGCAGCAACTAAAGACATCACAGATAAGCCTCTAAGTCCCTGATTCAAGTTGCAGTGATCTAAGTGCCTGGAGAAGGATGAGAGCAGCAGCCAAACAGGCAGGGCACCAACAGCATCTCTTGCTGTCCCGGTGCTCACGCTGCGATCCTTTGCCTTGCGTCTTAAGCACGTGTTTCAAGTTAAGCACACAGCTACAAGATCTTCTGAATTATGGGCCTGAAATGAATAATTTGCAGCAAAAATGACTAGAGCAGATTCAGAAAGCTGGCACCGATCTACCCGCACTCCAACTGTACCCCTCTTTGCCTCCCCTTTGTTCCTTACACACATCTGCAGCACAAACCTTCTGCACTTCACTTCTAATACTCTTTTGAGTTTTGAAACCTCTCCTGCCAGTAGCTTCCAGTGTCACCCAGTTTACCAGTGCAGTGTCCTGGTGGCTATGGGAGAAAGCGTTGCTTCCCAAGGGCTAACGAGCCCTTACACTGTGCACAAGGCTCATGCTCAGCAAACTTGCTGAAGGAACAAGTATGTCAGCAACAAGTGTTAATTAAAATCTATAGCAGCTTAAATCAACCCTAAGTTATGAGAAATGAGTGGTATGAATGGAGTGGTGCGGTCTATTCAGGATGGTTACAGCTTTAAAAAAGAAGAAAAAAAAAACCCAAACACCCTCGTATAGAGTATTCTATACCTGATGTTTTACTGTGTTATGACTTTCCCTGGTCATTACTTGGGAGGCCGATGTCCCTGCCTTGCCTGGGAGGCCCTGCTGGGTTCCAGCTCATCCTTCAGCCCAGACAGGTGATGTAAAAGGAGCATAGCACTTCAGTTCCCTTCTTAGCATCCTAGAAAAATAGTTACAAGAACATTTCCGGCTACAAAACTTTTGAATTATGATAAATAGAAACAGTGATGAAGGAGCTTTAAGTTTTAGGCAGTTTTTCTCTCCCTGAGTGAATTCAGTGCACAGCACTGCTGGTTCCATAAGGTATCAATAGAAACAGAAAGGGAATTAGTGTCTGGCAGCGACGTAGTTGGACATCTCTGGCAGAGCTATTGTGAACTAGCTCTGGCTGTCAGATCTTGAAGCGCACCCAAGAGTGCAGAGGCTGAGAAGGTCCCTTCATCAGCCTTCTCCAATGGGAATGCTAAGAACTGCTGCTGATAATGCTGCTGGCAACATCTGACACCCCGGCTCCTGGCCTTGGCACAGGTGCTGCCCTGGAGCAGGAGGAGGCCGTGGTGGACCACTGGCACACTCCACTGAAGAGCCCAGGAGTACTAGTCCTCAAAAGGCATTCTCTGATTGCCTGGTGCCAGGGAGGAAAAGTAGCAGCAGAGAGAGCAAAACGGGATGGCACCAACGTATACTTATACAAATTAAAATGGATTATCCCATAATTGAGAGGGGGGTCACGTTTTCACACATTGTCATGGTTGTCTATATCTCCTCAAGTAGCACAGAGTTTTGACATGGTGTGTGCTTCTCCAGTCTGTGGAGCCCTGTCTTTCATGGCTACAAATCAAACCAGATTGTCAGTCTTTTCTATGCCCTGTGACTGCTGAAAGGAATCACGAGAGCAGTATTTTGGTTTCCTGCAACTGCCTCTCAGCTAGTGATAGTGAAATCTGTTCTGAGTTTCATATCCCTGCCCCCTCTGGCCTCTCCTTTCTCTCTCGATCCGTACCTGGGAAGACGGAGGAGGGGAACAAGGAATGGGAAAGGAGAAAACTATGATCTCTGGAACTAATTAAATAGCTCTTTGCATTATGTTTTCTTGAGTGATTGCCATCTTTTGCCATCTAAATCAACTTCCATCACCTTTTTTTTTTTTTAAAATTAGAATTTAGCTAGTATTTTATAATTTTTAAACTTTCTTAACTGCTTCGAAAAATTCCCCTTGATGTTATGGCAGGATGTGATATTTTTTAGAGTAGTTTTTCAGCTCAGAGCTAACCCCAGGTCTACAATCAAGAGATTGTGACTTTATACACAAACTCTGATACAATTGGATGTTCTGGCATTCTCCCTGGGACTGTGAACAGCATCTTAACGGCACGGGGAAGGATGCTCCTGCCTTTAGAACTCTTTCCCCCAAGGATTTCCCAAGGAAAGTTGGGTTAATTGTGGTCCTTCTGCTGTGAATCTGGCATTAAGTCCTGGCACAATAAGAAAAAGGAAATTCACTTTTCAATGACAGCACAGGCTAGAGACAGTCTGTAGTTAATCGAGGTGTAAGTATTTTGATGTGTGTTTCTCAAATTCAGGCCATACTCCTTTTCCAAGCTCGCTCAGTGTGAATAGGAAGTCCAGCGTTCACTGCAGTATACTAATTCTCATAAAATACTGCTCAGTGACCACAAAATCACAGGCTGAAATGCATTATTTTGTCTTAAAGGAGAAAATAACTGTTTCAATTAAAACAAAGAAACATTCATTCCTTCTTATCTTTCGTATACAGTTCCCAGTATTCCCTACCCCAGGAATAGGAACTATATGCACCATTTAAATGCTGGAGGAAATCAGGTACTTGTCAATAGACCTGCACAGATCATTGAACTCCGTAGTTCCTTCTCAGGCCATGGCTGTGACTCTTAATTGTCACTGTGAGGAGCTGCCGTTTAATTAGAGTTGCATGTGAAGGATCTAAATCGGTGAATTTATATCTCTGTTTTAAAATAAGTAGCTATTAACTGCCTCTAGTCTAGTGTACTGAATACCTTGTTTATCTTATTTACTACAGGAACATTTAATAAGACCATAGTAGCATGTGTTAAGTTTTAAAGTTTTTTCACATGTGATAAAATTCACTGTAGCCTGTAAAGATTGCATCTGTTTTACTAAATTAGGATTATAAAATAGCTTTTCATTTCTGTAGTGAATGCTTTGAGAAGAAAAGCACACGAGATAAGAAGCTTTATCGTGAAGCCCTGATTGTTCAAGGCTTGGAGTAATTGCAGCTTCTGCTGGCATCAGTCAGGGTTGCCAGTGTCCAGAACTCCTCAAAAATCAACATCTAAGGCTACTTGAACCAGCCACTTAGTTATTCCCTGCTCTTGCAGGAAGAGGAGGGAGTCCAGTTTTAAAAAAAAAGCAAACAAAACCAAAACCAAACAAAAAACCCATAAACAAACAAAGCAAACCCCCCCAACCAAACTTCAGCTTTGTTCTCACACAAGAAGCTCCTCTGAGATTTGACCTAGTTCATCAAAAATACTGTGAATTAAAGCAATAGGGAGGTGAACCAACACTTGCATCGGCAGCCTGTTCATCCCCAGTCCCTCCAGTCTGATGTTACATTGCTCAGTATCAGCTATAAGAGATGGTAGGTCCAGTGGCAGCAGATTCTGGACTTGTGTGGGATAGCCCACGAGTGGTCACCACGTGTGGGGGTGGTACAAGAGGGAGAGGGAAATGAAGCATTGCATCAGAGAACTTTTGTAGGTAAATACATGAAAAGCTATTATGCTGCCAGCACTGCTTTCTCAACTACGTCACCAAAATTTCCTGCATAAAGCTGGGCTGTAAAAAAAAATATTGTAATTGTGTAGGTCAAGAAGAGGAATATAAATTATGTCTTTGATCAAACCCACTTGAACACCATAAAAATCTTTACAATTTAGAAAATTTACATTTTCTACCTTGGGATACTTTCCTACAGCAGACACAGCCAAATCAATTGGTGCAGAATAGCCCTTGACCACATCATGCATTCAAGAAAAGGTTGCAAAACCAGAGTGTGTCTCCAGTAGGAACATGGTGTCTTCAAGTGCCGTATAAAAGTAGGAATGTTTCTGCAGTGATCCTTCAGTTACATCCGTATTTTATTATTGGTTTATTTGCCTGTATAATTTAAATGCAAGACTTAAATGCTAATGAAAATTAATTTAGTTTTTAAATGAACAAAGAATCCTACCTTTCAAATTCACTGCTCTACCTGGTTTGTCTGTGAGCAGGGTTGAGATGTAAACACAAACTCCGTATGTATCATATTGTGCTCCTAAGACTTTCTTTTGACTTCGAGTCAGAGATGATTATGTTGGTATTATAATGATTATGTTGGCATTATAATGATAAAATTATTTTCCGGAATAATAAGATAAATTACAATTATGTCATCTAGCACACATAATTCTTACAATGGTATAAATTGTATTTCAGTTTTTTGAGTAGCCAGTTGTATGAAATTGCTCATAGTAAGTTAATACTTACAACACTGTAGGGTAAAATATTACTTAAATTAAGTCATTTATGTTCATTTTATTATTGTTTTGAAGCATACAGATGTTCAGTACTATTTGATAAACAAATTTTAAACCTGAAGAGCTTACCATGCATGCTAACTCAGCTACTGTTTATAGCTACCTGGACAAAAACCATAAGGTATTTATCACCTTTTGTTTCTCTCCCCATATTGTATGTACAACACAAAACCATGACAGACCTCTCCTGCGTATTGGTATCGCTCCTGCCACCCAACGGGACACCGTCTGACCTCATGAAGTCTGAATTAGGGGGGAGAAAATGCTACTTGGTATTGATGTTTCTCCTTACAATAGCATAGCTACGTTTGTATCTGTCTGGATGTCAGACATGTTGTGTACTTTCTTTGTTGTGTATTTCACAAAGGTCAAAATAATTGATTAGCAGAAAATACTATAGAGGAATTAAATCTGAGGTTACATATGCCTTCCTTTCATTAGTCACTTCTGCTTCCAGGGATGAAATGGCAGAAACACACATTCCTCTTTCAGCCAAGATTGCCCCTTTGGGAGTGAGTCGAGCAGTTCATGTCAGAAGAGTCCTTTGTTCCCTTCACTTAGGGTATCAGAGCACTCGGGCATCAGAGATAAATCATCCACTGTTTGCCTTAATTTAATTTGTATTTCACTCCAGAGCAAGAATTGCTCAGAATCGCTCGATAAGACAAATAAATAGAAGAACTTAAAATAGTTACAAATATTAATATCCTCGTTGGCTCGGGAGGAAGCAATACAGCAGGTGTACGGCAGGAGCCTGGAATATTTTATTTACTCAGTAATCTGAAAAAGGCTGGAATGAAAGTTCAATCCAAAATCGCGTTCAGGGGCTGTCTCTCCCAGGCTGACAGTGCCTGACCCAAACCCAGCCCATCTCTGGGGCTGGAACTCAGCGGTGATGAACACCCCCTTCATTGTCTGACACTCTTTTGATTGCTCCTTCTCTCATAAAGGAACCTTCCAGCTCCTGTAGGACTGTAGGTCTATCCAGAGGGACTGAGAGGAGGCTGCTCTCACTCAGCTTTGCCCCCAGCCTGCTCGGGTGCCTTTCCTTGCCATCACA
Source organism: Calidris pugnax (assembly GCF_001431845.1). NCBI lineage: Eukaryota > Metazoa > Chordata > Aves > Charadriiformes > Scolopacidae > Calidris > Calidris pugnax. Next base: position 4,996,167 of record NW_015090780.1, read on the forward strand.
CCACAGCAGTGAGGGAGTTCGTTATTTTTTTTCTCTAAAGGGGTCATCATTGCTTCGATTGTGACAATTTGAAATTACTGAGTCACCACCACCAGACGCTTAGAATGATTCCCCACAGCGAGGTTAAGCTGAAAACATCATTAACCCTTGGTAAAGAAAAAACCCGACGCTAATCACAGTGTTGTGCTCCTACCCCCGCCCCGCGGCCGCGGCCCCCGGCAGCCCCCCTGTGCCTGCGCCTCAGCAGCAGATCACGCTTCTCCCTCTGAGGTGAAAATTACCTTCGTGCGGGGAGAAAGCGTTTAATTACGGCTCTGCTTCCCCGTCTCCATGGTGACCCCGTGCAAACAGCCCGTTCCAGCAGACCCCGGCCCCCCGCCCCGCCAGACTCACAACCGCGCTCGGTGCGAGCCTCCGCCGCGGGGCCGGAGCGACCACCGGGGGCCGGGGCAGCCCCCCACCCCCCCCCATTCCCGGTTCCGCGGCACC
>NW_015090780.1:4997618-5033358 GCF_001431845.1 Calidris pugnax
CTCCCCAGTTCCAGAAGGACAGGGAACTGGTGGGGAGGGGACAGCAGAGGGCTACAGAGATGATGAGGGGCCTGGAGCATCTCCCTTACTTGGGTCTTTTTAGTCTGGAGAAGAGAAGGCTGAGGGGGGATCTGATCAATGCCTACAAATACTTTTTTCAGTGGTGCCCAGGGACAGGACAAGAGGAAATGGACACAAACTTATACCTAAGAAGTTCCCCCTGAACATGAGGAGGCACTTCTTTGCTGTGAGGGTGGCAGAGCCCTGGCAGAGGCTGCCCAGGGAGGTGGTGGAGTCTCCTTCTCTGGAGACATTCAAACCCACCTGGACACGTTCCTGTGGGACCTGCTCTGGGTGGACCTGCTCTGGCAGGGGGTTGGACTGGATGATCTCCAGAGGTCCCTTCCAACCCCATGGGATTCTGTGATATATGTGATATTTGTGCATTTGCCTTTGTTCCTGAAGCGGGAGTTTCAGAGCTGAGCCCCCACACGTCGCCTTTGGGAGTCACCTTTGGGCTACGTGTGTGCCCTCGGGTCTGGTCACTGGAGTCACCTGGTGAATAACAGGAGCCTGTGGTTCCTGTGGGGCCTGACAAGGAAATTGTTTGAAGCTGGTGTTTGAGCAGGGCCCGAGTGTTGCCGTTCGGTCACGGCGTCCCACGGCCGGGGCAGGCTGCTGCTCCAACAGCCGCTTCAAACACCCTCACGAGAGCAGAGACTGACCAGAAGGGTTAGTGCAAAACAGAAAAGAATTCCTCTTTCCATGTGTACTGGCCCTTTTAGCTGTGTGGAAGGCAGATCCTGAGGACAAAGTAGCACGTGGGGATCTAAGCTGCATCATAACTCAATGGAATAAATTAAGGTACCGAGGGCACTCTGTAAATTGTTTTTTTTTTTGAGAGCTTAACATTGCCATCTTGACACATTTTAAGTGTCAGCTTTTGTAATTTCTTCTAAGCTTTGTCAGTCAAACAGCTCATCATAATTCCAAAAAGACAGCTAAAGGAATCATTTTTACCTTGCTATAAAACACTTCCAGGGAAACAAACAAACAAACAAATAAGCAAATCCAAATCACTTGTTCAAGAGGTGGCTGAAAGAGAGCGGGGTGTATTGTGTACCCCTTTCCCCCTCGGGCCAGGCTTTTGGGTTCCCATGACTCAGCGCTGGAAGGGAGTCAGCAACGCCAAAAATTCCCTATGAGAGATTTTGTTTTCTGTGCACACAGATAGCACCGTCTGACAGGTCCTGGGCCCGAGTTTCAAGTAAGAAATCTCCCCTTTATAGTGCAATAATAAGCCAAATCTGGGTTTAGTCCTAAAAAAACAGAGGAAGTATCAAGTTTTAAGTGGTTTTTCTCTAGATAGCTTTTAGGTCATGCTAGAAAATGCTGATGGTTTCTAGAGCCTTCTGTGAAAGTCTGTTTGTACTAATTGATATATCTGCCTTCTGCAACAAAGGATGATACACATTTCTTGTATAAAGCAGAGAGTTGGGAAGTTCCATATCAGATTCAAGCATTTGTACAAGATTGACAATAGTTAAAATGTTTTCATCCCAAGAAGCTGTCTCTGGGAGAGCTTCAGTGCCCCACGGAAGCGCGCAAGATGAGACTGATGTGTGTTTCACCAACTCACATATTGATTTCCTCTACAGAGGACCCTTTCCAGGCTTTCCATTGGATTCTAAAATAGCATCTGATAGGAATCGGGCAAATGGGCTGGAATCTGCCTTTTAACTTGGTTGAAACACTTTGCGTTTTTCTCATTCCTGCCTGGAATACCTCCAGGTGCTGTGTGTGCAGACCAGCTCCTCCACGACACCTTGCTGCTTCCCAATGAACCATCGTCACCATCTTTGGGGCAGGGGCTGCAAGAAAAAAAATAACTGTGTTTAATTGTTTGAACCGATGTTGCTAAATAATGTCTCTCATGTAAAAAGTATGATTTTCTGCATGTCTTTTACTTCCAAGCTGCGTATGTAATGCTGAGGATGTATTTATTTGCGTTGGTCATTTCCTTTCCTTGCAGGAGGCGCTGGGTTCCTTCCGGGAGCAGAGCTTTTGACAGGAGAAATAAAGTCTCGTGTTGAAGGAGCAAGGCCAAAAGGAGTGGAGCGTTTTCCCAGGAGTAGACAGAAGCTGATGGAGGCACTGACCAATGTATTGTGAGTATATTGATTTGTTAATGCCTCTGAAACGGGAATGGAACTAAGCCTGGCTCTGGCTGTGGGTACTAAACACCTGAAAAATTGTCCTTAAGTTTCCTTTCACTACTTGATATAATTCTATAAATGTCACAAACAAAAATATCTGCAGGATCAGAATGACTATTAGTAGAAACATGATTCTCCTTTTATTTGGTTTATTTTCTCCCTATAGCAGTCTTGTGGTAAACAAGTTTGGGGCATTTTCCCAGAAAGTACGATGATCTGATAAGTTTCTCCCTCTCTCGGAGGATTTCTAGCTGTTGATATCTGTGATGAAAAGTTATGATGAGATTTTTCTGGCTTAGTGGCAGGTTTTTCTGCAATTGGCATCCATTCAGCTGCAGACAAATATTTCTTAAAATGAAATACCCACACAAGGAACACAAAAGAGAAAATACAATTTATTTAGTTTGATGTATCTTTCATAACCACAGGGATGCATGTCCATTTGATGTGCCTTCCCTTCATAAACATTTTAAAAATGCAATTATATCAATGGTATGCCTGATTTGATTAATTTGCTTTCTGTTTGACAGACAGCTGAACTCCCCTCTCACGATCTGATTATATAAAGAGAAATCTGAACTTGTCTCAGAAAGGAGCGATTCTCTGAGGAGAAGGAAAGGAGGTGAGTCATGTCAGCGCTGGTTTTCTGGAATCAGCAGAATATTGAGCAGCCTCATTTCCATTACTCTGAAGGCCACACGTGATCCCTGAGCGTAACGCTGATCTGTCTGCGCTGGGAGTTAGGAAAATAAGCTCAGGATACATTTGGATTGACAGTATCAGATTTCATGTGGAAATTGTTTTGATGACCAAGGGACAAATAGCCTCGCTCAGAGCAGTTTTCTACAGAAAGCATTTGTTTTGTTGCTTGTGAGTCTCAACCTAGTTTTTTAGATTTTATGCCAGCTCCTTGCTTACAGTAACAGTGAAGATGAGCATTCCCATGCTCAGAAGGCTCTTGTCTCTATTTACTCTGTGTTTGTGGGGTTTTTCCCCCTCAGATTCTTTCTTAGTAAAGATGTAGGGCCTATTTTGAGCCTTTATTTGCCAAGGAGATGAATGTATGTCACTGAGAAGAGACACAAGTATCATCCAGCGGTTACAGCTTTGTAAGTACAAAGACTTGAAAGATGTCTTCTACAAAGCATGGTGGTGTGGTTCCTACTGCGGGAGACAAAAGAAAAATCAGTCAGCATCAGGGATGTGTTTATTGATGGCTTCACGTACACATTCACGTTTAACTCTCTGATGCTCAGGTGCTATTCTGGGAATCACCCATCTGATTTTCATGTTTGCTTCCTCTTGCAGCTCTGGCACTCGCTCTGTCAAGGGGCAGGGAAAAATGTCACGCAAGAGAGTGGGCTCGGGTGCCTTCCTGACAAAGAGCTCTGCTCACACAAGCCCTGGGTAGCGGTGCCATGGCAGTCAGAAGGGGACCAGCTACTCTGATGTCAGTTATTCCAAATTACGCAGCTTATAATAGTAACAGCAACGGGTCGGTTTATGGGGAGGGAACTCGTATCTGAGATGCCAAGGCCAGCAGAGGGTACCAGGGATGTGATTAGTGTGTGTGATAGTTGTGCATAAGAGGCAAGGAAAAGGCAGCCGTGTGTGTGAGACGGGAGGAGTCTCACAGTCCCGTGGTGCTGTCAGAGCCAGCTGATCCTTGTTTTGCTTCTGCTTGGCTGTTGGAAGTGGTTTTATTTTAGAAGCAGCGCAGCTCCTTTTCTCAGGGATGAGTCTGGATAACTTGCACTCTTCCAGAGATGTCCTTCCTTTGTGTTATGTGACGTGTTCAGGCAGTACATTCTGGTTCAGATCTCATCTTCCTATTACCAAATCTGGAACAACTAGGATGTATAACTTCTTCAAATCGTTTCAAATAGAAAAAAATCATTCTGTTGTCAGCAGAAGTGGAAAGAGAAAATTGGTGTTCTGTGCTAATTGGATGAGAGCTGAGGAACCTTCGGCAGAGTTGCAGGACAAAATTCTGATTCTGTTCATGTTGATATAGGTTTCAACACTTACTGGATATGCAGTGAAGGTTATTGCTGTGGAGTTTGTGTTTCTGCTCTTTTGCAGGTCTAGTAAGTCTTTCTGAGAAATCATTCCTCAGCAAAAACTGAGCTCATTATTATTTTTTTACTTTTTATGTTTTTGGTTGGTTTTTTTCTTACAGCTGTGTATGTTGCCATGAGAGCAAGTAATCTTGAAAGAGTCTGCTCACCCGCTGTACTGCAGCTCAGGATGCAGGTTCTCCATGGTGCAGATGCCATCTTGCTGCAAAGCCTGGAAGGGCAGGTCCTTGGCAATTTAAAGAGGAGGTGTTTGATGGACAGAGATAGTGGTTGGTTTTCTAGGATCAGTTCTAATAGTAAACTCTTACCTGAAAAGTTTGCCCAAGACAGAATTAGATGGATCTTCTGTTCCATGGCTTCAAAGCTGGAAACCATGACATTATCATAAGCAAAGTTAGAACAATATAATCCTGGAAATTCTGTGCTGTAGTTCCATTGCAAAATACACTGTGTCAGCGTGGCCTCCAAACAGCAGTAGGCTGTAATCAGGTAAATCAGGTAACAAGGAACATTTTCAGACTGTGCAGCTTTGATCTCATGTATTTTGGGAACAAGTCCTTTAAAATCTTTATCCAACAAGTAAAATGCAAATCTGCCTGTCACACTCTTCCAGTGAGGTCAAAATTCAGGTGGTTGTTGCAAAGTCCCTTTCTAGGCCCAGTGCCACATTGGGATAAAAGTGCAAGCAGGATTTTACAAACACTATTTCCAATAAACTTATTAAAGAGCCAAATTCTGAACCAGAATTGATGAGCGTGTACAATGAGCTCAGCAGCGTGCGTTGTGCAAGAATGATTTATGGGGATTTTGTTGGCAAAGTCCTCTTATCGTGTAATCACACCACAAGTGACATTGGGACAAAGCAGTCTCATCGCTCACCAGCGAATTTGGGAAACACTCCAAAAGGCTACAGGAGGAGTGGATTTAAGGAGGTGTTCCCAGTGTGTTTGAAGGACACTGGATGTGGCTCTGGACTTGTAGGGTGCAAGACCAACAGCCCTGGCTGCTCCTGGTGTTCCCAAGCCATTGGCATGATCCATTGGGAAGCCAGCAAGGATGATCCCCATAGGATCAGAGGTTGTCTGACAGTCATGTGTTTGTAAACACTGGAAGGTTTCAGTCATTGGGGTTATATAGCAGTGTGTGAGTAGCCTGCCCATGTGCAGCAGCGTTAGGTAAATGGGAAAGCATGCCAATTTATACTGGAACCAGCACCAGGAGCAGTGGTAAAACCAGAGACATGGGCAGCTGGGATATGGAATGGGCTTTAGAGCTTGACCCAAACCCCTCTGAAGTCAATAGAAAGAGCCTTACTGTTTTCACTTAGATTTTTTTTCTGACTAACATGTAGTCTAAAAATGTTTTATTCTAACTTAATTTCAAATACAGAGACTTGAAACACAAATTTTTGCTAAACATGGAAATAATTACGTACATGAATGGCTTCTTAGAAATCTTGCTAGTCGTCTGTAGGCGCGTGTGCTGGAGGTACATGTCCCTGCAGCCCGGGGATTGTGTGACCCATGGTATTTATAATTGGGTAATTATACCCCTGCTTAGTGAACTAGCAAGCAGGGGGGGGTCGTGTTTGGTTTTTGGTTTTTTTTTACCAGGAAGAATAAAATGGAAATAAATAATTAGATCAGCCAGGGAGGATGCCAGTAGGTTTGCTTCTTCAAAAATCATTCAGAAGTCAGGAATTATTTTAACGTTTTGTCGTCTTTCTCCGTTGGCTTTGTGGCTGTCACAAAAATTCTGTTTATTAATGCCTTATGAACCAAAGCTGTCAAAATGAATCTTTTTCTCCATTTGTAAGGATGTTATATATGTGCATCTGAATGATACAGTGTGTACTTCTTAAATTTTCATGTGGGCCTCCTACTGGATTTCCTAAATAGAAGACTAGCTGACAACCTAAGAATGTCACAGCTTGTGTATTCTGCCCAACGCAAATGTCATATAAATATTGTTTACAGAGATATTTCTGTAAAACATGGTTACTAGGACCAGGTTTAGATCCATCTTATATTACTCTTGGGTATTAACCAGCATTTTGCTACCCAGTGCAATGAGGAGCTCTGCTTAAAACCACAGGGAGCATTATTTAATTATAATTGGCAGCCTGCAATCCTTTGTGCTGTCGAGGAAATCATGGAGCTAATGGAGGATACTGCAAGCACTCGGTACTGGTTTTATGCTCAGTGATTTGGACTTTATTTGCCTGAATAAATATCTGATGGAGCTGAGAGAATACACTGATGAAACATTATTGTACAGAGGGAATGACTGGATTGGTGTGCCTCCCGGGGACCACAGGAATTGTAGATGATTTTAAAGGGCGATTTTGCCATCTAGCCTTTCTTTATGCATCTGAAGTAACAAATATCGAAGTATGATTTATCCCTAGTAAGACATTTCACAACAGCAGCATTAACAGGGCAAGGGTTGTGGAACTGTGACAGTGAGTCCCCTGTCAGGCTGTTACAGACAGGACTTCTGAGGTTTGAGGAGGCTGTCGGAGCGAGAGGCACTTCTCCCTTGCACTGGTGTCCGGGAATTGCCCAAACTGCTGTGGGGTTGTTACTGTGGTGACGGAGGTTGAGAAGTACTGATGGACTTAACCAAATTTGTACTTTATCTACGATTCTAAAGACTGATATCCCATATCTATTCATATAGGATTTTTCACATATTTTAATTAAGTACAAAACTTATAGTGTGGTAGAAAAGTAGAAATAAAGCATAATTTAAAGAGCTATAGAGAAAAATCTTTCTGAAAGGTTAAGAAAATAAATTTCTGAGTATTAGAAAGAAATCCCACTCCTTGATTTTATTTTCTTCTTGGTCACAAGGTTAAGTTCAACACTGGTAGCAGCAGAAGTTCTGTGGTTTTATGTTTAAATGTTGTGCTGCTCTAAAAATAATCCAGGGTTGGGGTTTTTTTGAGTACATTTCCCTGAACTCCCACGCTGCCTTGGCACCAACGAGGGATGTGGGCTGGTTGTCTGGGACACTCCGGGTTTCAGCGCTGGGGAAAAGCACGGTTGAGTTGGGTGCTCCCAGAATTTGCCTTTCACTTACGGTCTTCTGCCCTGTGGTACTTCTTGCACTCAAGAAATACACTGTCAAATTCTTGGAGGCAAATATTGGGCTATTCAGTTTTTAAAATGTACCTAAATGTATCATTTATAAATCACTTTATAAAGTCTGACCCCAACTCTCTTTGTATCCACTGACCAGCTCCTGTATCAGGACAAGGTGATAAAGTTTGTTGTTGAAGCAGCTTCACAACAACTTATTAAACAGGCAGAATGTGATGACACTCAGGAAGGGAAGAGGGGAATGGAACTCTCCCTCACCTTTTTCTCTGCATCGGGTGTTACCCAGGCCTGTGCCTGAAGTCGCTGTCTGCTCCTCAGGGAGTGGGGACAGTGCAAGGTCAGCAAGTCGGGAGACATACTGAAATGCTGAATTTATTCTCAATTAAACAATTTTTTAAACTTTCTGATTCACATGTAAAATGCCAGCTCTGATTAATTGTACCAAAAGGTGTTCCAAGCCCATTTCGACGAGCAGCCTGCCGGGGTGTGGACCAGGTTTGACCCTCTTTGATGGAAGCACTGATATTCCTGTGAACTGTGGCTGACCACAGGCACAACTAGATTTTGGTTATTTTGCGTGATTTTAACCCTGGGAGTGCAGCCTGCAGAGCTTTTTTTGACTGAGAGCCACTAGAGAGCACTATGTGATTGTGGCTGTCCCAAGGTGGGGTGTGGAGGCCAAATGGAGAAAAGCAACGTGAAGTTAAATATAAGAGGCTTTTTTCATGACGTTTCTAAAGAATCCTCTTTTGTTTTGCACAAAACAGAGGATACTAAGTTAAGGCTTTAGCACCTCTGGCATTTTGTTTTACCCAGTTATTGTTCATGGTGAGGACTTCTTACACCAACGTTTAATTCTGGCTCAGTGCAGTCTCACAGGGATCCGGGACGGTCCAGGAAAAGTCCACTGTAGTAATTAATGGATGAGCTGGTTTTGCTGTAAGATCATCTGATGGTGCTTTGATGAATGCTGCACAGGTAACCCTTGGTGGGTCTGGTTCCGTTTTAGCTTAGTTCCTAGAAAATCTTTTATCTCAAATCATTGTCATTCAGCAAACCCTGAATGGGGTGGATTTGTGTAAAATACATAAGCAAACTCTTAGAAGTGGTGATTTAAAGGGAAAATGCTGCATGAACGAATCTTCTCCTTTCTTCCCATTCCTAGGATTTGATGTTTCCTTATCTATGGACACTGTATTTTTGTAATCTCATATGGCCCGTTTCCCATATTCCTCCAGAAAAGAAAATTGCATTATTCTTTTCTTTTGAAGTACCTGTGCCTTGAGGTGGGGTTTTTTTCCCTCTTTTCGCACTGCCTTCTGAAATCAGCTGTCAGAGACCTCGGTGTGTTGATGCATTGTCCTTTTAAAGCTTTTTTGTGCTTTTTGGGAGGACTTTCTTCCAGCTTATTGCGTGAGCGGAAGGTGGAAAGGCGGTAGTTTGACACTTGGCAGGGATTGTTGAAGAAAGCATATTCTCAGAAGATAAGGAGCAGCCCAGAAGTCCAAAGTGTTCATCATCAGGTCTGCAGTTCTGTTTGCAGGCAGTGACTACTGCAGCTGTGGTCAGCAAAGGGATCGCTGCAGAATGGCCTTTCTTAATCAATTGGTGCTAAGAGGCAGAGATTACAAAAAAAATATTAATCACAATCACAGGTGTCACTGTATATTTGTTTGTTCTTTTTTGTAGTTGTTCTTCACCAGTTATGAATAAACTTCACAAGTGAGACTACATTTATTTGTCTTTACGGTACCAGGAGGCTGCGCCAGGAAGTCATTTGACCATATGGAAAGAGTTACTGGCTTTAAATTGAGTGATAAAATGTAAAAATTGCACAATTTGTTTAAGCAACTTAGAATGAACAGCATTCAGGTTACAGACTAAATGACTGAACAGTTTATTGACGTCTGTGACCTCTGGTAGAAGTGAATAAACCTGCAAAGATTTGAGGGTCACCCCCTCAGGAGGGAGCTTTCCCGTGTCCCCTGGTGACCAGCGTGGGTACTGGGTCATTGATTTGTACATTTGCATTGATGTGGGTGCAAATTATCCAGTTTGTACTTAACTCTGCATTCTCTTTCTTGTGGCTTAGCTGCAGCAGGAACAGCACAGTGCCTGTACGCTTCACGTCACTGCTCTTCGGTTGAACCATTTCTATGTTCAGAAGTAGCTGAAAATATTGACATTGTGATCTGATTCAGAATTTCTAATTAATTAATCTTTATGACTCTTAAAAACATAGATGAAACTAATGGAGCTTTTTCTGTTTTAAGGTGTGCAGGCAAATATGTGAAAATTCATTAATACAGAAAGACTTAAAAAAAATAAAACCTGGCCTAAATCCCCCGAGGAAGTAGCCATCCACATGGTGTCAGGGGGTTCTGCAGGTGATGCCCCATCGCTCACAGGGCCAGGAAAGAAACACTTTCCCAGCCTCTGAAAATTGCTGAGGACTCTGGAGGTTTCTTTGATCAACTTGAATTATCTCCAAATCTTTGAAATGTTTGCAGTGTGGGCTTTGGGGAAGAAATTATGGTCAATTGAAATAATTATTATTGCATTTAGATTACTTTCTGTGAATTTTCCCACCTGTTTTCTAGGACTTAACACAGGTACTTTCTAGGAATTTTACTGACAGCTTTCTGAAAATTTTCCATGATGCTTTCTGGGAATTTTCTCAAGTGTTTTAAAAATGCCCCCAAAGTGCCTTCTAGGAATTCCCCCGGGGAAGTTTGCAGGAATTTTGCCAAAGCTTTCTAGGACTTTTTTGGGTGCTCTCTGGGAATGTCCTAATGCTCCTTGTGCTGTCTAGGAATTTCCCTGATACTCTTTTGAAACATCTACGATATTGTGGAGTTTTATGGGAATTCTCTGGGGCATTCCAGGAACTCTGGTATTTCATATATTTCTAGGAATTTCTGCAGAATTCCTGCATTCCTATGAATCCCTGTCACTTAGTAGACTTCTCCAGATCATTCTAGGAATTTGAAAGAACTTGCTAGGAATTTGCTCAGAGCTCCTGCAGCTTGTGTGGGGTTTTCTCTGTATTTCAGGTTGAAAAGCCTTGTTAGAAATCTGGGAGTTTTGTAAGAATCTTTCTGTTTTTTCAAGGAATTCTTGAAGCATTTTAGGAATTCTGCAAGTCTTTTTAAATTCTGGAGTCCATAAACTTTTTAGGAATATTTGGAGCTTTCTAGGAGTTTTTCTGGCCTTTCTAGGACATCCTGGATCCAGAACATTCCTGGGAATACCTAAATTGAGACCTATGCTATGATTTACTGTCATGAGAATTTTTCAAAGAATTTCCTAGTGCTTTCTTGGAATGAATTGGTCAAGCTCTTTCCTAGGAGCTTCCCTGGCCTTTGTAGGTATTCCTGGACTGAAACCTTTTCTAGGGTTTACTGGACCTGCAGCCTTTCTTGGAATTTTCTCATTTTTTGTGGGGATTCCTGGATCTAGAACCTGAGGTACATCCTGTGCTGTTCTAGGATGTCTATAAACCCAGAGCACCTTTCCTCCCTGGGGGACAGGAGCCGTTAGGAAGCATCGTGTGCCTCTTCGCTGGGCACCGCAGGACAGGGTTTTCCTCTGGGCCAGAGCCTGAAGGGCTGGAAGTTTCTCCAAAGGGACAGAAGCAGACAAACTTATGGACTAGAGAAATGACTCCAAGGGACCCCATTAGGTAATCTGTGAACTCCTTCACAGAGCATAATACAGGCAAAGGCAAGTTATAAAATGTTTACTCTTGTCCTTCTGCCAAACACTTGGAGCCAAAACCTTAATTGGACTCAAAAAATGCTTTTTCTATTTCCCTTTAGGACACTGGAGTTTTAAACTGGTGTAAGATGTATGGCTACTCTCCTCAATCCTGAGTTAACCTTTGTGACCTGAGCTCACACCGAGTGAGTCCCGTCTGCTCTGAACGTTCCCTTGTGGACACAGTTATATTTTTCTGAGGAGAATGATGCTCAAGATGCAGGGGCCATGGGGACAGGACAGTGTTGTCTGAGTACCTGAAAATTTCTAATCTTACTAGCTTTTCATTAGCGCCAAAAAAAAAAGAAAAAGAAAATCAGTGTGTCCATGTAATTCATAAATATGTGCATACTTTTGTGTAGGTCTCTTACTAGGCAAGGCAGAACCTACAGATACATGTGTTTTGCACCAGGAGGTGCTGGTCCCTTATGATCCAGTAAGAAAGGCTCTCAGCTGCTGTCAGTACCACTTAAAATGGTATTTCTTAGAGCCGCACTATAAGGAAAGAGCCAGCCAGATAATCGATGTCCCTTGAGATGCTGAGAACCCAGGTGGTGTTAGAGAAAGCCACTCTGTGCTTCCTGGCTTAACGCTACCCTGCATGGGGTTACACCCAGGAATGACTGCAATCAGAAACCTGGAGGATTTAAAATTAAGAACTAAATGATACAGACTTTATAATGCTTGTAAATGATGTTACTCAGACTGGCTGGCTTTCATAGAAACTGTAGTTCATTTGGTCAAATTACCAACACATTTCTTTATACACCTTCTTTCGAGCCCGCTCCAATTATAACCCTAAAATAACATCTTTACTGGAAGGAAAAACAAACCTTTACACAAGACGTGAAGGCAATCCATTTCCCTTAGCTCAGATATCATATTTATTTTTTAATAATTATTTTTCTTCTCCACAAAAGCACATGTGCTGAAGTAGATGTTTCAAACAGGTACTTCATCTCACTCAACTTTCTGCCACTTATTTGGGTAAATTAAGATCTGAAAGTTACAGTATGAAAAGAAATCATTCTTTTTTTCCTGTTTAATCATTTAGTATTTTCTCTTTTACTTGATGCAATCAGGCAATGTCGAGCAGCAAACTGGAACTTGCAGAACTCCCATTCATGGCTTTATCTGAGCCGGTTGGACGTGTCCTGAAATAAACAAGTTAAACTAAAAGGCGAAGCAAAACCTCTACAAGAGAGTGTACAGAAAAACATCTGCCCACACAGGATAAAGGGGGGAAATATTGAAATTGGATAGTCCTCTACCCTTTTTGAGGTGGAATTTTTAACTGAACGCTAAAGGTGCCGGGAATTTCACGTGTCAGTTCAACATATTGTGACTTTGGGCCAAAATAGCCCATAGTGCTTAGTGCTAGGGTCCTTTTTTAGGACTCGATGATGAAGCGATTTCATCTTTTCACAAAGCTAAATTGTTTACTTTAATACTCATCACCCTCATTTTTTATATTTCCTTGTTCTTGTGTCCATTCAAGTGTTGAAGCTATTGGAAAAGAGATCAAATACCTCAAGAGCAGAAGTTTTTATATCATCTGTATTGTTTCCTTTTTGTAAGAACCCTACTTAAAAACCTTTTTTGGCAGGAAGAAAACAATAGAGATGGGAAGCATCTGACAGGAACCAAACTGCAGGCCTACAAAATCTTTGTATCCCTAACAAATGTTAAGGGATACACTCCGTTAACTACACATCTGTGCTGCTGCTCTGTGCCATAAAGTAGCATTGGCATTTGGGTTTGTAGGTTTATATGCAAAATATATTTTTTACAATTATGTATCAGTTAGGAATTTCAATTAAGGATAATCAGGCGTGTTCTAAACAGAATTATTTCTGATTGCATGAAGATTTATATCACGGAAATCCTCAGCCACGTGTGTATGAACTCTACTGACTGAGCGGTGAGGCCTGGCAGTGCGGGCACAGCAGGGCACAGCCGGGGCTGTGGGTGAAGCTGTAACAACACCCTGGGGTGACGCCAACAAAGAGGGGTCAGGAGCAATGACGAGGGTTCTTAAAATCTCCTGAACTGAGATTATACATTTTTTTTAAAGCAAATTGAAAACAACTGGTGTCAGTTATGTTATCTTCCAGGAAAGCTTTTAAAAAATAAATTTTCAGGTGATACTGATGAACTGTGTAAAATGCTTTAAAAACTGTAACATTTGGCCCAAGGCAGTGCGGAAGGATCCCGCTGGCTGCACACACGCCGTGTCTTGGCTTTGTCACCGGCCTCGGGCAAGTCTCTTTGATTAGGGACATGTGAACAAATTACTTCAGGGCAAACTGCTGTGTGAATTCAAAATACATCGCCTTCTCGGCGGTATTGCCAAACAGACATTCTTACCCCAGGACAAGAAAATAATCCACTTCATATTTACCTCTTGAGGTAAGACAAGATTTTATCCCCTTTTGAAAAAATTGCTTTTTAGGATAAGGATGTGCGTGTGTCTATTTCTCACGGAATAACTGCGGCTCTTCAAGTTTATACCCTCACTTGCCCTGCAGAAACTTCTTTGTGCGTTCTTACCCTCTGCATCTTCCTTTGTGTACATAAAAAAATAATGTTTTTAATAGTTCTGTTAGAGTAGTATAAGATCTCCAGATAAAAGTGGAATAGGTGTAATAATTCCTTTTTTACATATGAGATATAAATGGTATGACAATGGATGGGGAATCAGACCAGCATATGATGTTGGCTCGTTCCTCGGTTTGTTACAACTAAAGCTGTGGGAATAACCCTCACCCCAAAAATGGCTGCACTTCAGCTCTTGTGATAAAGTTAAGCTGTTTTAATAACTGGCAACCGCTGACGTGATCCTGGTTCTGCTCTTGCCCTTTCCCTTGGGCAAGTGAAGGTGTGGGGATGCTCATCCAGCCCCGGGGATCCAGCTGAAAGCAGCGGGTTTGGGAGGTTATTTCCCGGTGTAGCTCCCGGGGGCCTGTCCCGCTCCCCGGTGAGGGAGGGTGCTGCCCCACAGGAGAGGGCCGGCTGGAGCCCAGCGCTGTGAGGGTGAAGGTTCGATGAGTCGTTCACTCTTCTGGCTAGACATTTTTAGTGCTTTCTGAGGCTGCATAGTCAGGGAGGAAACCACATTTTCGGTGGGGCAGGGCCGGTAACCAGCGTGAATTTGGTGTTCCCTGCCCACCGAGGGCTTGGGAACGGGGCAGGGGACACGTCTGGGCCTGATGGCCCCGTCGGGCTTTCGCCTCCTCCCTGCCTTTTCCCGGAAAAAGAGGAGCCCAGTGGAAGAGCCCAGTCAGTTCTGGGTACTGGCCTTAACTGGTTATTTTTCACAAAAGAGAGAAGCCACAAAGCTGAAAATCAGTCAATGGAAACTTCTAAGACAGTGCTAAAGGCATAAATCTTCCTCAGTTGCCTTTCAAGAAATGTAAGTTTTCAGTGGTGCGGCCTGGAGCTGCTTACCCAGGGATCTTACACGAAACCCACTTCCTGGAGCTTCTTTTCTCTCCCAGTTTTTCCATCCACATCCCATGTACGTAGGAGATTTGGTAACAGCCGGCAAGAGCTCCATGGCCAGACTGGGGCTTTGCTGGTGGTGCTGGTGTGGTGGCAGGAAAACACTCCCAGCTGTGTGGGCCAAACGGGGTGATGCAATCAAGGCCCCAGGGCCCCGCTAATTAGCCGCAGGGTGGGGCTGGCTCCACAGCTGAGTAAATTGTGCTGCTGAGAGAAAATTGGGGAATAAAGGGGGCTACTTCTCTTCTTTCCTTCCTCCCGTCCTTGGTCGCTGCCACCCAGTGTCCCAAAGGTGCTGTCCAGGTGTACAGGGACATGGTGGGACACAGCCTGGGGCAGGAGAAGGGGCTGAGGACAGGCTCTGGGTGAGCCTGCGCTGGCGAGGGAGGGGGAACAAGCTTCTCAATAATCCTGTCTTGGAGCAGTGATTCCACACCGAGCTGGAAGTGGTGGTCACAATGTGAAGGGTTTGAGGTGACTTTTGTGCAAACAGAAGTATGAATGCCATCGTTTCATCTTAAGTGCTTCACCAAGTGATAAAAACTTTGAAATGTGAACAGGAAGGCATTTGTCTGTGTGATTTTAAGTGAGGGTCCTGCTGGTTTCTAACCCCGTTGTGAACGTCACCAGCTGCATTTCATCCTGCAATCGCCTTCTGATTGGCTTCAAGTGACACCTGGATCCAGCAATTAACCCACGTGCCAGCCCCAGGCACATGGGACACGTGCAAAGGAAAAGCAGGAGGAGAGTGTCCCGGGAAGTGGGGTTGGGAATCTGCTGGAAAGGCTCTGGAAGGTGGTGGTGAGAAGCAGGAGAGGGCACACTGCCCAGGACGCCGCTGCAGGCAACGGCTCTGCTGGGCTCCGGGGCAAGTTGGTGCCAATGGAGCCGCACACGGAGCCTGGTAAAGAATTTGAGGTATGGTAATTTTTTTTAATACGTTTTGATTTTGTTGTGGTGGATGTTTTTGCTCTTGTCTCTTGATTATGTGCATGATTAAGTGTCTAAATGCTTGCTGTCTTTGCGGGTTTTTTGTTCCATTTTAGTTTATTTTATGTTTGTTTGGGTTTGGTTTCTTTGCATCACATGAAAATTATTAATTACGTGCTTGTAAATAACTTGGTTAAGATATAAGACCAAAAAAGGAGGGATTTTCTTTTTGTTTCAATGTATGCAGCTCCTTTAAGAAACTTTACTTTTGTGTTATAAATTCTCAGCACTTTCTTGTAATCTGGAAGGCTTTCCGTGGTACGGGTGACTGTCCAGAAATGAACCTCCCCATGCAGAAGCAGAACTTGGCAGAATCAGCCTTTCCCAGTTACTGTTAAAAGGTGTAGCTTTGTGGAAGTGTGAGGCCGTGGTAGCCTCTGTTAAATTTAACAGAAAAATGGGATGAACTGTGTAGTTTGTTTGTTTTAATCCAGCCAAATCATATTTGTTCCTGTCTATGTTTTCAAGTCTTTGTTTTTCTGAAGCAGAAATCGTGCCTAAATCAGATGCCTAGGGCAGCTACTCATGACATCTGCTGGGGCTTCCCAAAGCGTTTGCAGCTAAACCCTGTTGTCAGTTTAGCATTATTTAAACCAATCTGTTCTGTTCTTGACTCTTCAGGTGTTCATGTTCATCCTGTCATTCTGTATAGCTCTTTCTGATGAGTAAGGTGGAAGGCTATTTAAAACTTGTAGGATTATATTTCTGGTTTCCAATGGATGTTTTTAATATTACCTACTAAATATTAAAGAACAGGAATAGCATTTTTGAGTTTTAATCAAATCTCAAGGGGTTTTTGGTGTGTTTTTTAAATATTTGGCACTTTTGAAGAAAAGTCTCACATAAGGACTGTTTTGGAATTATTATTGGTTTTCTGGAGGACTGAAAAGGTTGTCATTCGCCTAGTTGATGCACACCAGGATTATTTGCCTTCTGTAAGCAATGGCAGGAGGTGAACCTGCACCCTCCTGCCCTGGAAGAATACCCTGAACACTATGAACACCATACAGAAATGTAATCCTTTAAAAATAACTTCTGGGAGTAATTTTTGAGTTTACACAATCTTAGAACAGTGTAGGTTGGAAGGGACTTCTGGAGGTTATCTGTTCTGAGCCCCTGCCCAAAGCTGGTTGGAAGTTGGGTTCCACCTCGGATCCAGCATGGGTACCTTGGGGTCTTCTCCTCATCAAAACTGGTTTTGACACTTCTGTGAGCGTCCTGAGTACTGGTTTTGTAGGCAGCTGCATATAGCAATTTCTGAGATCAAAAAGGGATTTAAAAGATTACTGTAATGCTCTGGAAATTGGATATTGCTCAGGGATCTGTTGGTTTAAGGAATGTTACAAGCTGTTCATTATAGGCTGACCTCGAACAGCTGTTTATTGCTTCAGAATGTAAAGCAAGAGCTATTAATTGGTTTGCAAATGAGACTAGTGTCTCATGGAGACTTATTGTGCACATGTTAAGTTTCTTCTTTCTTTTTTAAATTTTGTGCTGGTGGTTTTTCAGAACTTGGCTTTCCTGCCTCTTGCACACTTGATGCTGGTGTAGTCTCTGCACGTTAAGCTAATGATGGCTATAGAATTTCACAAGGCATTTGGATTAGAGTATCAACCTGACTGCAAAGGAGGGGATTTCACTCTGAATTGTTCAGAGGAATCCAGAGACAGTAGCATAAGGTGGTATTTGTTTCCACCCAAGGAGGGTGCTTCCTTGGTATGCTCTCAGAGAGTTGAATTGCAGCCTGTGCTGTTCGTAGGCATTGGAAGTAATTTGGTTTGAAAGAAATACACTAATTTGTTAAGTGTTTGAAAATGTCTCAAATATAATTGAGATATAAACCAGCAAGAGATTATTGTTGTAGTCAACATGGCATTTCAGTTTATTTCACAAGCTCTTTAGATTACTGTCTGAGGAAGGCTTCTGTTCATCACTTTTAACTTTGATTTTGCCATAAAACAAAACTGGCATTTTAGATTGCGTTTTCTGAATTGCTGTTGGCGAGGTTATGAACTTGGTTACCACCCTTACTTTAAGTAGAAATATTTTTAGAAGAAATGTTTATCAATGTTATTCCTTCCCTTGGTATCTGTAACCGTTTGATTCTATGCTCTGATACACGTGGAATTTTTCCTTCTCTCTATTTTTTCCTTGAGTCATGTCTTCTGGCTTGTTCTATAAGATTTCCTTGCTTGACTGGTGGTCTGGTTGTTCATGGTTCTCATCTGTCTGTATCTGTTCTTCTTAAAACAAAATTCTCACTGAGAAAAACTTTCTATTTGAAGTGGGATGGCAGCATTCCTTTTTAATGTCTGTTCTCTCTGTCCCAACATGGCTTGCCTCTGGCTGGAGTTCTTACATTCTCCAAGGATATTACTAATCCACTTGGAAGGGAATGGATATTCTGTTTTACAAAGGTTTTAAGTCTTTTAAACTGATTTTATTCCAAAATTAGTCCAGTCCTTCCAAATTTAAATTCTTTTCTTGAAAGAAAATATTTTTGTTTTTCACTCTTATGGGAAAAAACTACAAGTAAAAATCCATATCGAGATTAACAGTGAAGTTCATAATTATTTTTGAATGAAACGGGATTTTTTGCGTAGTGTTGGAATTAGAGGGATTAGTTTTCCCCACTTGGAAAAGAGAGATGGGAAGAGTCAGTAACATTTTGTCTAGTACTTTAAATTTAGGAAAATTACAGCAAGGACTAAAGACTTAATCCATGTGGGTTATTTAACCGCAGTCTGGTTACCTAACCCTTTTTTTTTTTTCATTTATTACTCAGTTATATAGTTGCAGTGTTATTCTGCTTCCTTCCAACTCAGTCTAAGCCTACTTTATTCCATCTTTTTTCAAAGCATACAATTTTTCATGTGTGTTCCAGTGTAACTACAATTTCTAGCCTTTTTCTCTTTGGCTGAGAAACACTCTTGGGTTTTTTTTGGGCTATGAAAGCCTTTTAGATTGGATCTTAACCCTGAAGGAAAATATTCCAGATACTTCCTCCCAGGTATGCCTGTCACCGGTTCATCTGCTTCATCTTAGAAATAAATGCCTTGGAGGATAACAAATGCATCAAAATAATTATTCAGCTGCAAAGCTGCAGTAATCTGTATTGGCTAATGATCTGTTTCTGAATGTGGTGTATGAATCTGCCCTTTCCCTTTCAACCTTGGAATATTAAACTCGTTTTATTCTGGGGCAATTGATGCATATTATTCTTATTTAAATGCACATATGTATCAGTGCACTAACAAGTATTTCTTTTGCATGATATCAGTACTTAATTTTTCCAAAAGAATGTTCCCTCTTCACATTTAAGTAGAGATAGAGATCTCTTTATTTACAGTAACTTTCTATTGATTGGTCTTAATTACTTTTTGAAATGATTCTCATGAATCCCTGAGGTCTAGATCTCCGCAGAGATGAGCCCAGGGGGCTCTGCGTGGAGCAGGAGTGTTGGGCTTTGAGCTGGCTGAGTCCTTGCGCTGCCCTGGCAGGTCAGGGGCAGAGGGAATATCACACACAGCAGGTCTGGGGGCTTGTCCCTGTAGAGGCAGCAGGACAGGGATGCCTGAGGTGCCGGAGTGACTCCGGGAAGGAGGAGGCAGCAGAGACTGAGCTCTGACACCCCGCTGGAGTCAGCACCCAAAGCTCATCCCGACTCCAGCCTGGCCAGGATTCACCGAGGCTCGAGGGGACACCTGGCATATTCCCTACTGGTACATGTTCCTCCTTTGTACCGAGCCTGGATGCAGGGACTGCTCCTAATTAAAGTAATCTGGGAAACTTAAGCAGCTGATCTTAAAAGTTAGCCTTGACCATGTATACTGTGTATGTGTAAGAAATCCCTTGTGATACCTAAACGTATTTGCCAATAGTGGTGCTGGCTGAATTTGTTTGAAGAGTATACTCTCCTCTTAAGACCATGGACTTTTTTTTTCTTTTAATTATTTTTTTAAGAGGTGGAAACTATTACACATGCTCTTCCATGAGGAAGCCTTTTTTTATCACTTCATTATCAGCTCTCAAGGGGAGTGACACAAGACTGCAGTCACTCTAAAGAGAGTGACCAGTGTGTGAGAGAGAAAAATAACTGTTCCTTATCTTTTAGGAGAGGAAAAGCTACATTTCTCTTTGTGAGACATGGGGGGATGTTTTGTAGGCATATGATAAATAATAATAGTTCTGTCTGTTTGCCCTGAGTAGCAGCAGGTGACAGGGAAATGGAGTATGGTTCTAGCAATAATGGAACTTGTTTTTTATCCCAGGAGGTAAGGAGGGCTCTGAGTAACATGTGCTTTCAGGAGAAACACACAGACAAATCTTTCCTATCTTCATGGCCATGAGGGTGGTGGCTTTGCGATGTACGTGCATGGCCTGACTTCAGGATTTCAGCAGATTATCTTCCATCTGCTTGGGGAAAAGCTCATGCATGTATTTTATCATGTGACTGTAGTTCCCAAGCGAGGTACCTGCAGACTGTCACCCGAGGTGATGTGCTCAGCTCAGGAGACTGAGACTTGCCCTCCCTCCAGTCCTTCCAGCTGAATCAAGAACTTGCCGTAGGAGAAGGGCTGAGCGCTGGGGACCTGCTGCTCTGCAGGTGGCTGAGACTCAGCACATTTCAGCCCAAGAGAGTGTAGAAGAGGTGGCAAAGAACTGACGCCATGTGCTTTGCTGGCTTAGTGATAGTGTGGAGAAGACTCTACAAATCTTTGGTTTAAAAACCAAAAACTTTATAAAGACAGAAACTGTTATTTTTCCCCCCTCTTGAATGTGTTGTATTCTATAGTACAGAAAGCAGTTAGTATTTCATAACAGTGTGAAATAGTATCATGCAGGTGTCATCAAATGCAATAATTAAACCTCAGCAAAGTGGTTTAAACATGCTGTTACTGGTGTGACTAGTTAGTATGTGAGTGATGGGGCAGGGAGTCTGATTAGGGAGCCCGTAGGCAACTGGGGATAAAAGACCAATGTCAGCAGCATCTTAACTAGCTGGGAAAAGCCTTTGTGCCCAACATGCTGCTGCTTGTGCTTTAATAACTAGTCATCACCTGATACTCTTCCTTTTGACAACCGAGTGTGTATAAAGGTGATACAAACGTGAACTGTGACCAGTGTTTACGACTGGGGATGCTTCTCCCTCGTGCTTAGAGCTGTTCACACGCAGTACCCAGAGCACGTGAGTTCCAGAGGATGGGGGGATCCCAAATGGAAAAGCGCTGGCTTTGTAAGAAATAATTCAGTGTGCACTCCCCTCTCGTAGTGAGTATCCAAAACCAGTTACTGTAAACAGCCAGGAGCCAACTCACAAAATTAAAAACTCAAAGAGGACAGAGCCCAGCTTTACCAGAATGTGTCTTATCTTAAAATAAGTGGCAACAAATGTGTATGAAGAGAGTGTGTGTGAATGATGGGCTGGATTGTGGGCTCTTGGTACAGGAGATGGGCAAAGGTAATGTGAACACTTGAAGATTCAAATCGATACTGGGTATCAGGGACTCGGCTTAAGAATTTCTCAACCATCAGTCCTAGATATGAAGGACTGAACTCTGCTTTTTAAAGGCTTACTTAATTTTATTTTTATTGTACACAGTCTTCCAGAATGACCTTTTAAATCAAGTTTTCAATTATTATTAATTTGGCTATAGAGTGGGAAAATAAAAATTAAGAAACACCCTCAAAGCAAAAAAATCTCAAAATTAAGTGGCTGCTGGGTAGAGGGTGATAAACTGAGAAATGATTGCTTCAAAATTGGTATGGGAATTTATATGTTATGCCAGGCAGTTGTATTTTCTCCCAGGAGATGAGTTAAGATGAGGGGAGCAGAAGGTGAGAGAGCCCTTAGGATGGACTGGAATATGAAGAGCATGTTCCCCAGGCAGCTGGGGATTTCGGAGGATTCCTGTTCCAGGGGAAGGTGTTGTCTCTGAAATGCAAGTGAGGACTCTAAGTCTGCAGAATTGCTGTTTTCTTTCGGGAGAAGGTGCCATCTTCTGTTTTGTGGCGGTGGGAGAAAATACTTTGTGTGTGTAAGTAACACTGGGCTCTAGGTCTGGAAGGTGTGAGGGTGTGGGTGCTGTCTGTGGGCAGAGCACATGGGCCAGGCCAGGTCCCGCTGGAAACCCGGCTCGGCGAGAGCTGATGTGAGACTGCAGGATTGGAAGGGCTGGAAATAAAGATACTGGTGATTTGGCAAAATTGTTATTCTAAGCAGGTAGCTTAGAAAATTTTCAATCAAATAGGTGGGGTTTTTCATTGAAAAATACTGGCCTGATGAAGAAAAAATGTACCTATTTCAACATAGTTCCACTAATCATCAGTCATGGATCTGTCAGAAGCTTGCCTTGTTGTCTTGTCGGCTGCTAAAAATATAGATTTTCAGTGTGTGTGGCTTGTAAATA
Source organism: Calidris pugnax (assembly GCF_001431845.1). Classification (NCBI taxonomy): domain Eukaryota; kingdom Metazoa; phylum Chordata; class Aves; order Charadriiformes; family Scolopacidae; genus Calidris; species Calidris pugnax. The sequence continues at coordinate 5,019,671 of NW_015090780.1, forward strand.
TTCCACAATTCTGTTGTCAAAGCTGGAGTGGACCCGCTGGTCCCTGCCATGTGTTCCGAGCACTGATAAGTTGGACAGACCTGGCACCTTGGGGCTGCAGTGGGGGTGTGGGGATTTTAGGCTCCCTGATGGCACTTGCCCCAACTTTTAGAGGACTTTGTAGAATGTGGAGTGGCTGAGGCTCTTCTCAGAATTAGGGCCAACACACATATAGTTGCTTGGAGTTAGGGCAACTGGCTGTCTAGCTTTATTTTGAAAAAAAAACCAAACCTCAAACCTATTTAAAATATTTGGATTTCTTGAAAAATGTATTTCTTATGCTGGATTTTTTTGACTTTAAAGTGTGTGTGTCCCCCACTATTCTGTCTTGGAGAGAGATGATGCTGCTGGTTCAGATGCCCCTGATAATGGCAGTTACAAATTTAACCAGGGTTCCTGCCTCCTACGGCCGTGCACCTGATGCCGGTAGGATTTCCTCCAGGCACCAACCCACCAGCGCTGCCTTCTAGTGCTGCTTATTTCCAAAACACAATACAAGAGACAAAACATCGATATTCTGTAGTAGTGTAAGGACAAGTGGGAAAAATATTGCTAAATATATCCTAGTAGGACTTGCTTTGGTTTATGTTACAGTAGTAACCCAGGGTGTTATTTGTGATTACTGAGGCTTCACAAGAACAGTGTGTGCTCTTACCTATTTTATTAATTGTGTTGTTTTCCAGCCGCTGCTTTTGACTTGTTCAAAATATCTCTTCAATCATCTGCAACACTGGTCCTTTAAATAAAGTAACAAAACACTATGAGCTAATCTTTTAATTAAATTGAGTTGTGTTATATGCATAGCTGACAGGCTAATATCTCATCCTATGATATTTAAATAAACATCTTTTCCTCCCATCAGTTTCTCATAAATCCTATACTTATTTTGTATATCCACAGGAGTCCTTTTGAACTTTGCATTTGTTGTTTTAAAATGTAAGTGCATGTTTCATTGGGGATAATGATATCTTGGTAAATAACATTGGCTTAATTGATTTCATGCAACAGTCACGGGATCTAAATATGCAAACAGACGAGCTTTCTGGGTTCAAGTCCCATAGAACTGAAATGCAGGAGGGCGAACTTCAGCTCATGAAGTTGAGCAACTGTTTTCCATTTATGTTGTATACAACTGAATTATAGGTTGTTGATTCAATGACCTCTGGAAAAATCACAGTACAAAAGTCTTTTGGTTTGTGAATTGCTATGCAAATGTAATTATGTAGGTGTAATGCATTGTGGGTTTTTTCCCCAGCTCTTTCAATGAGCATTAGTCTGTGTTATACTTTGGGCTCCGTTGCTGGCTCTATATTTGGTTGGTACACTCTTTTTGTCCTGTAAAATAATACGTAGTTCAGTGTTTATTAAGGTTTTATGTGCTATGGCATCTTCCCACAGCACAAGCTTCATTTGTGATAGTTGAGGATAAAATACAATTGTACGGTAAACTGATTGTGATTTTTCTAGCAGCAAAAAACCACGAACATCTACTGACCCCTTCAATCTCTCTCCTCTTTAAGAGTATCTTAGACAGGAGGAAATCAAAAAGGTGGAGTGTCCTCATGCCAGTTGCAGTACAAGTTGACAAAATATTTAGACAGCGTGTTCCTAAGCAAGTACATATGCTGGACCATCAGATGAATGTTTTCATGGATCTGATAATGAATACAAATTAAGACCACAGATCGCTGAAGGCGGCCAAACAACTGTCCTGCCAAATGAGCTGGAGCAGGGCTGGAGACACGGACGGGGACTGCCCAGCACCTTTCCCCAGGACACCTTTCCAGGGCTCGGGCTGGCTGGGGCCGCTGGTCCATCCCCTGGAAATGAAAGGTTTCTGTGTGTATTTCCTGCTGTTACCACCCACGGCAAAGGAACTCCTCTTGATTCTACCTTAATATTGCTTTGCCTTATAGAGCTTTTACAGCTGCCTTAGAAACTGTAAGTGCGGGATGGCAAAGGCACTAATTGTAGTTATCTAATTACAGCTCGTGTGAAAGCAAGGTGCTTGGTGTGGCAGCTGAAGGCCTGGCGTGTACGGTTTAACTGAACACAGTTCAGTTGGGTTTGAGCACATCAAAGTGTTTTGGTTCTGCATGAAGGCCCTGGTGGCAGAGCTGCTGCTGACTCCTCGCGGTGCGGCGCAGAGCAGGGTCTGTGCCGTGGCTGCAGCGGGGTTGCACAATCCCCTCCGCGGTGCCAAGAGCTGCGGGCGCACGGGGGAGCGTCCTCTGGGTTTGTTTCTTGTATTTTCTTGGAAAGTCTGTTTATAACTCTACCAATTAAGTTTTCAATTATGTTCTTCTTTTGATGAAAGAATTTCTTGTTCCAGCTGAAAACCTGTAACACTTCAGTTAATAGAAACTTTGGCAACTAGAAACTTTCAAACTTTTTACCCCCAAAAGTAATTTAATTTTTTTTGCCCTTTTTGAAATACTCAGTGTTTTCTTTGGGTAAAATATGACTATTCAAAAAGAATGCTTTTTGCTATGTAATGGCACTTTCCTCCCCACCCCTGTTTTATAAAAGTTAGTTCCTTAATTCATTTAAGTCAGAAGAAATTTTGCTGGCAGTTTCAATGTGGACAAGATGTGACCTATGCTACTTCACAGTTTTTAGTTGTGGTTTGTTTTTTTTTTCTTGTAGAATGGCAAAAGTGCTTTCATTCCTAAGATTTAAAATTTATTCATGCTTGGGCATAAAGAAGAAAGTATCTTCAAGCCATGTGTTTTCCTTATAAAAACTTGAGTTTGTATGTAACTTCCACTGGCGGAAAAGTCATTTTACTTTCTTTCTGCCGCGTCACCTTCAGGTTTTCCTTGAGCCCTTTCTGTTCCTTTTGGTTCCTTTCTGCCCATCGTTGACACTTCACACTCGGTGGAGAAAATAGTGTAACATCATCTATGCGCTTGGAAGTACAATAGATACCTTTACAGGGCAAATGCATTTTCTCCTTCTACTCTGAGAGAAACTTGATAAAGCTCAAGAAAGCTATTGTCGTCTTTATAGGACTGAAAGACACCCTAGGTTTTAAGATCTGGGATCAAACACTTTAGCATTTAACTTCAGTCCAGTCGGCACGGAATGCTGTGTTTATGAAGCACCGTAACTGGAGCTCGTACAAAAATGCTTGTGCTTGTGACATGGCTCGTGGCTCCGTGACCAAAACTGCTTCTGGGCTCTGGTTGTCTGATACAGCCTGGGAACTGGTGGGGGCATTTTGGAGACATCTTACATTATGGCTGATTCTCAAATCTTCAAATATTTGGTCTAATCTTGATTGAGATCTGCAGTTAATAGGGATTGTATTTTCAGTGTCAAAGTGTGAGCAGGGCTGTATTAAACTGAAGAAAAATGAAAGCACGTGGTGCTTTGCCTCTGGGTCTCTACTGGATGTTCCTTCCTCTGTGGCTGTTGGTTATTGGGTTACTCAGACCAGTTCAACTGAGCTCAGCTGTTCTTTGTCACTTTAATTACTGTAATCAAATGGCTGAACTCCTTGTGTGCTTGAGAAGAGGAAAAGTTTTAATATCCTGTTTAACCTTTCACTGGTTTTAATATTTCCATGAATGGAAGTTAAGTGAAGGCATCTGGCATGTTTAGTCTTGGTAAATAATGGAACTTCTCTCTGCCATATTAATTATACTGAAATCACAACTACTATAAAGCTTAAACGCACTTTAGACCTGATCTTGGGAACTTAGGTGTGCACAAGTAATGTTTTATTTGTCTGGAAATAAAACTTCACTTGTGAATTTTAGTTTATCTGTTCAGTCAAAAAAAGAGAAATATAAGCAACTCCTGCAGCAGTTGGGTTTGTGGCTTCTCTTCTACAAGCACCAGTGGGTCGCACCACGCTACGCTTGGCATATTAATCAATGAAGTGTGTGTAATGAAGAGCTCAGTCATTCTTCCAAGGTCCTGAAATGAAGACCCAGTGTCTTGCTGTTTGGGGGCAGGAGGTGCCTGGGGGGTGTTGCCCTGGAGGGGCAGTGGGGGTGAGCAGCAGGGACCCCACTCCGGACACGTGGGATACGGTGCTGATGGGTCTGTGCTGGGTATGGACCTCGTTGTCCTCACCTGCCCCAGGCACCTCTGAGCGTCCCGCTGTGTGACTGCTACAGTCATACCCTTCCCTGCTCTCCTGTCCCCACGCTCCGTCCAGTGGTCTTCTGGAGGCCTAAGTTTGGTCACTGCTTGAAGAGCGGTTTTGGGCACATATGGGCAAATGGGCAAAAGCAGGACTGCAAAGCAGGCGTGAAAAGAAATCAGTTTCCAAGCAAATATCCTGAGCCCAGATTTTGCTGTGACTGATGGAGGTGTTTTCTCGGCTGAGAAGAAATCCCATGCACTGAGAAATGAAGCAACTCACCTGCTTCAGAAAGGAAGTTTTGTCTACATTGAATCTTATTCCATTGTTCTCATCACCATCAATGTGATGTAAGAATTTCAAAGTAAGCCTTTCTTCTTTGCTGATAAAATGCAATTCGGTTTCATTTGGGGAGACAACAATGAATGATAGAAGTGAATCAGAGGAGGCAGAGAGGAGAAATAAGATCACAAACAATAATGCAAGGGGGGGGAATATGTTGCTGGAATTATCCTGGGCTCAATGCTGCGAGTCAGTTGTGAACTGTGAGTTGGCTGATGCCCTCCCTCCCTCCAGAGCTGCGGTCAGAGATGAAAGGGAGACCCCCTCCATCTCCGTGGATGAGCCCAGAGGGGCTGCAGGGTGTTACTGAGGTGAATCCTCTGGGGAGTAATGAAATTGGAATTGCTTTAGCCACAGTTTAAAGGTCAATGTTCGTGTGATGAATGATATGACAGCATATATATTACACTCTGCTCAGTTCTCGGTGTTGGACTTCTTATTGTCTAAATTGGCCAACTAGGACTACATTTTTGTTTGGTTGGTTTTTTTTAATTTGTTTACTGACATGGTGAAATGCAGAACTGTCTGGATCTTTGTGTTGTCAATGCCTGGGCCAGGATGTAGTGGGGGGAGGTTTGTTACAAAAAAAAAAAAAACCACAAAAAACCCCAAAACAACCCAGCCAACCAAACCCCCACAAATTACAAAACTGTGTAATGACAAGCAGGAAGATACTAATTTCTTCTATAAATTTGCAAGGTAAAGTTTGTTTTCCTGGGCTATGCTGTGTGTTAAAGGCAGCAAGCTTGCTTTGAGAAACTCAGACTGTGTTTGCTAAAGCTGCATTCTGAGGAGATTTGGGAGGCTTTCTTATCAGCCAGTGATCGTGCTTTCCCTCCAGTTCTGGGTAGCAGACCTCCTGCCAGTAGAATTAATTTTCCTTGTTCTGTTGACACTTCTCCAGTTTGCAGTCCAGATCACACCAGGGTGAGCACGAGCAGCAAATTGCTCTGAAAACAGTGGAATTGCTACAGCCTAATTTCTTGTAGAGTCTTACTCCATTCATTTCCGTACTGAGTGTGTTAATGGCATTACCCAGCTCCCTGCCCTCCCGTTACCAAATGCTTTTCACTTCAGTGACTAAATCCCCTCCTGTTTTCTCTGCTTACCCTCAAAACATCCCTCTCCATCCTCAGCTCCCTCCTGAGATCCCAAACGCACCGATGGCCATAATAAGCCTTCACTGTTCCACGTGGTCTGTGCCCGACTGACCCACTGGTCCCGAAGGGCTCCCCTTCGTACAGAGACAGCACTGATTGCTGGCACCTACTCACCTTACACAACACAATTTCCTCTTTAAGACTTACAAAAAATTATGTATTTGCTTTAAAATTATAGGATTTTAGAAATATTAAGAGTTTTGTATTTTCTTCCTGCAGTTCAAATGCCAGAAGTTTCAGTCCCATCTGTCAGTTCTGCAGTGGTAAAACCCAAGTAACTTTTTAAATCTTACTCAACTGAGCCTGTTGAAGAGTAGCCTCAAGTTTATTTCTTTCTTTTATATTTAGACTTTACAAGAGTGGCTGGCAATGAGTTCCCTTTAATGAAGAAACTTAGCGTTGTTAAGGGTTTTTTTGAGTTAAGAATATGATGTTTCATCATTTGCCGTCCCAGTACTCCGTCTCCCAGCCATGACCTTCCCCGCTGTGATCTCTACTGGTGTGTGTTTATCCCCTTCTCCTCTGACATCATGGAATATCCCCCATCTTCCTGCCCTGCCAGGAGGCTGGTGTGGACTGGTGGGGCACCTGAGGGATGGCAGTGGCTTTGGGAAATGCATTTCACTGGTACTTTACATTCTGCTCGTTGTTTCCATCCGGGAAGTAAGAAAGGAGTCTCAGGAATAAACTGATACGCTAAAAGTTAGTCTTTCTAAGTTACTGAAAGAATGGGACATTTAGTTGAAGTGTTTGCATGTCCTGTAGAACAGCAGTCTGGAATGGTTTACAGAGCTAAGCTAAAGGATTTTTGTAGGTGTTTTTGTTTTGCTTTAGTCTTTTGGTTATCATAAATGGTACAGAATGTTTCCCATGGTATTTATGTTCTACACCATACTGTTAAATCACCATGTTACTTTCACAACCCAGAATGAAGAAACATTTGTATTAGCAGTGATTTTGGGCACAGTAACCATCCAAATCGTAGTAATTTCCTGTGTTGCATACCAGCCACAGCCCTCTGAGTTCTGATTATCTAATCTCAGCTACTTACTTTGTGCCAAGAAAACACTGTTAGTTTAGGAACCAAAGTGTAGTAAAAATAAACCTGTTGAACTAATGAGTTTTCTGTAGATCAGTCTCAGCAAGTCATTGACCCGATGAATGTAAACATATTTAACAGACCAATGATAGAGTTTGAATCTTAGACAAAGTAAGAATTTCTGTTGAAAGCAGCAACACATTAACGTGTTAATAAAAAATAATTTCCTCTAATTTTTTCCAGAAAGTGAACTGGAGTAATTTTTAATAATGAAGAAACTTAATATACTAATCGTTTCTGCTTTCATGTAGCATTTTTCTCTCCTCATACATTGCGTCCTTTTGCCCTGGAAACTCATAGGAAATGGTAAAGAACAAAAATAATCACCCCACAGGTTTTCTATATGTAACTTCAATCAAGTTGTTCCATCATTAGTGCAAAAGAAAAGTGGGAGAGTGAGGCCACAATACAATTTGCAGTGTATGCAGTATCTCTATTGTCCTGCTTATAAGAAATGGAATATACAGTTTTCTCCATGGCCAAATTCTGAAATAGCCTGCAGGTGGCCAGAACCTCTGCCTTTGTCCCTCCTGGCAGAATCTCTTGTGCTGAAACAATGCTCTTACCTGTATATGGAACTGCAAGAGCATCCTCCCTCTCTAAAAGGACATTAGGCTAATGCTTTTAAAAAGTAGTTGGCATCGGTTATTAAAGGTTAAGAGGAGAGTAGTTCCTGTTCCGTTGAACTGTAGGTGGGTGCTCTCACTCCAGTTTTGTGCTGGGGGAGATCTGGGGCAGCTTCCACCCAGAGGAGGTTGACTCTTGGTCCTGCTGTAACTCTACTGAGAGTGACCCACAGAATTCCATCGGCTCTAGGGAGCCGGGCAGCCACCCCACCGAACGTTGTGACAGTGCTGTGTTCCTTATTTAGTCCTCAGAAGTTGTTTTTTTTTCTTTTGTCAATTTTAAGCAGTCAACAGGATCAGCTGGGATGTTCCACCAGACAGAGACAGAATGAAGGCTCAGAGAAAGGTGCTCTATCATTACTTATTCTTAAAATAGTTAAATGCACTGTGTTCTGAAAGAATTCCAGTGATTATTTGCCTATAAAGGAGTATGCTTGGTCATTCTAAGTTCACATACGGTGAAGGGCTGTATGTTTTAATTGGCTGTTATTAGTTCTCTGAAATGTAAAAGCAGCAATGTTATGATTGCATTTCAAGGAACTCTTGTATATATATTTTTTATTTAAATCTAATCCCTCTTTAGAAATCATAGAACCCTAAAAACATTTAGGCTGGAAGGGAATTGTGGAGGTTATCCAGGCCTTGAGCTTCCTGCTCAAAGCGTGGCCATTTTGTAAGTTAACTCAGGTTACTCAGGGCTGTGTCCTGTGCTGATTTTGGACTGAGTTTATTTGTATTTGTTTTGTACATGTTTATCCTTGGGGTGAGCCCATCAGAGATGAGAATTCCATACTTTGTGGAACAAAATGCAAAGGAAGCATTTCACAGCTGGAGAAAGCAGAGCCAGAAGAAGAGGCGGTGCTCCTCACAGGCAATTTAAGCACCCAGTACACAGGTGTTCAAAGCTCTTGTGATATTTAATGTATTTATCATCTTTAGCATTACGGCCTCCGTTCTGAGGTCAGAAAGATGTGTGTAGCTGAAATGAGCACATTGGGTTGTTTGGGAGACTTAAGCGACATTGGACCTACTGCCTGAATGGAGAAGGGAGGTCATGTATTCAGATTAGCCAGGGTGAAAGCCTTTCACTGGAATAGTTTTTGTGAACTTCATGTGCGTTTTATGCATTGTCACCGGTAAATCCTTTAGAATTGAAGATAACAGTGAGAGTGGGTGAACAGACTCTGTACACAAATGACTGTGCACTTAGGGGTGCCAGGAATGTTGTGTAGCCCCATTGCTCCACTGCTCGGCATACCAGCCCTTCAGTCTATGATGTTTAGCAAAGGAGCAATCTATTTGGGGAAAAGGAGATAGTATTAAATTTTGGAGATTAAACATCTGAAATCATGCAAATTAATTTGTAATAACTCCACATGTACCTTCCATACTGTGTTTGCATTTTGGAGTATTCCGAGGAGTCTCTAGCCAGTTCTTTAAGTTGTGAGCAGCAGCTCTGCTTTCGCAGCCTGTGGGCACAGGCGGTGTTAACAATTAATTCTGGTTTCAGCCTTCATTGTAGAAAAACTCTGCCCATCACCATTGCACACAGAAGGAGTTAGACCTAGGATGTATCTGTGAATAAATGAAAGTTCATCAGCAAACATTCTCGTCTGTAACATTCAGCTTTACCTCAAGTTTTCAGAAGTCTTTAGTGTGTTAGTACACGTTTCCAGGAACGTTGAAAAATAAGGATCAGCAGTGGTCTTAACGGTGAAAAAGTCAGCAATTAGAGTCTGTAAAGCTGAGAGAGGAGAGAGCAAGTCTGAGCTAAAGAAGGTCTATCATTACATATTATTATTGGCGTTCAGTTGTTGCAGGCTTAACTGAGAATGCTCAAAATACTTCTTGGTCCAGTATGTTTCCAGATGAATCCAAACCTTGGTAATTAAGGTAGTGGCTGGGGGGAGATTTACTATGGGTTTTTTCTTTTTTTTTTTTTTTTTTTTTTTTTTTTTTTTTTTTAATTAAAAAAAAAAAAAAAAAAAAAAAAAAAAAAAAAAAAAAAAAGTTCTAGGAAAAATATTAAACCCGTTTCGGTCTCTTAACCCTCTTTTTTTTTCCCCCAATTTTAGGTATTTTTTTTTTTTTTTTTTTTTTTTTTTTTTTTCTCTTCTCTTTTTACAATCTGAAGTGTATTTCATATTGAAACTTACTTGGAGCTGAAAAGCTTTCAATACCAGGCAAGGTGTTCTGCTGCTTTTTAAAGTGTAGAATTAAAAATGAAATGTTGAGGGTGAGCTGGGAATTCAAAATGGGCTTGGTACAGATGTATATACCTTACACTGCTGTCAGTTAGATTTTTATAATGTTCTGTGTCCTGTTTTCTATTCGGGAGGCTGACAGAGCTCCCTGTGCCTGGCTGCAGTAGTGACGAGCTGACCGGGGGCCCGATGCCACGGCTGAACATCTCTGCCTGCGGTATGAGGAGAGCCCGCAGGAGCGGACGTGCCCCTGCTGTATAAGCGATGGCCTGTGCCTCAAGAGGCCTCAGTTTAGTTTCCAGTTTAGACTCCAAGCAGGCAGATCACTCTGTGCCATGATTTGATGCAGGTGGAGTGAACACTTGCTGTTACTGCCAGTCCCTGGACTGCAGAAGGCAGAACAGGTCTCGGTGTCTATAGCGCTGCTGGGACCCAGCTCCCGTCCCACCGGTGGCTGCTGAGGCTGCTCCCAGGAGGTGACGGTCCTGTGGGTGGTCAGTGGTGCTGGGCCACGTGTCGGGGCTTTGCAGGGGAAAATGATGGGTTTTCAGTGTCTGATGCAGTGTAATATGGCCCCTTGTCCATGCTGCTATCTGTTTGATAGAGATTTTTTCCCCTGGAGTACCATGATAAAAATGGGACTCGAAGTACGATTTTTATCTTTGGGGAAGACAAAGTGACCTTGCATTACTGCAGAGCTGCTGATATGCAGTGGAATGCTTTTTGTGTTAGACTACATGATAAATTTGTCATTTTATATTAGAATTTTACTATGCCAAAAACACAGCCTAGTCAGAAAACTGCATGTTTCAAATCTGGCTTTGTAATCTTATTTACATTAACTCATGTTCATGAGTGTTCTCCCTGAAGTCAGTGATATGAATTCAGTCTTAATGAAATTATTTGTTGTTTATTATTACTCATTTGGTAATTATACTTTGCTATCTGATTCTTCTGTGACCCTTCAAGCAAAACACTCAAGAACAGAAATAAAAGCTTCTTTGCTTCTGTGCTGGAGCCAGTTCTAAAGCAAGGAAGAGATCTTGTATCCTATCTAAAAACATCATACAATCTGGCAAGGACTACTCATATGGTATTATGAAGGTTGCTTATATAATTCAGATTTTTAAATATAGATGGGACTATGCATTAAAACTATTTTTAATGAAAGTCAGTGATGTAATATTGTAACTGGTTGCATCTGCCAGTAAGCCTAAAAGAATCTCCGATAAATTGAGTTATCACACACACACAAATACAAGATTGAAAGAAAAACTAGTAATCTGTTATTAAAATCCAGAAATAAAGTATAACAACATTTTCATACAGTAAATACACAATATAAGTATAATATATAGTATTTGTAATATATTTTACTTTTGCTGCTCAAAAGCAATAAAACAACTTTAAAAGAATTGTATCAACAGAAACATATTCAGGAGGACTGCAGAAGTCGCAGATTTTGAAGCATAGGTGTCCTTTCTCCAAAACTGCTGCTTCATATTTTGCATAATATTCACAAAGAATTTAGATTAAGTTTATTTTCTGAGGCATAAGAATGGCTCTGCCCTCTCCCCCATCCTGCTGATACCACTGCAAATTTTACACAATTTATGTTCTTTTGTGGAACTGATCAGAAAACATCCATCCATTTTTCAGACTCTGGCCACTCAAGTATTTTCTCAAGATATTTCCAAAACTAAAGTCCAAACTTTGTTTAAAAAAATTCATAATGTTAAATAAGGATTTGTATAGTCACTTTACTGTGTGGTTTGTTCGTCCTGTTTAATATAAAATACAAGTTGTTGATTAAAGCTTAAATCAGGAGAGGGGGAAAGAACCAGGAACATCCTAAGAGCTTTTTATTTTTCCCTTCCCCGTGGGGTTGGTCAGTGATGTGCGCAGAGTTCTGGGCTAGAGCTGCTGTTGGGTTTGTTTGGGTTTTTTTAATCTTTGCTGTGGAAGAATTAGGAGAGGTTTGGTCTCGCAGGCAAAGTAGTACCTATTGTTTGTGCTGTTAATCTGTGGCATTTGGAGTAGTTTATTTTTAAATGCTCTTAAATGGTGCAGTAGCACAATCTGCTTCCTTGCAGCCAACACAGAATTTAGAGTGTTTTTCACGAGAGTACATTACATCAAAAGTCCAGAATTCTAAATTGTTATAAAAAGTAATAGACTTAAAATTTTAAAAAGTAAAAATTTTTCTTAAAAAATCTCAAACCACTGCATGCAGAGAGAAGAGATGCCTGCGGGTAATTCCCGTACAATGAAGATGTGACATGTATCTCCTCCTGTTCCATCGTACGTTACTTTCTCACTAGGGTGAGACTGACAACTTCATCACATTGGGATTAATCTAATTAGTCTCAAAGGCACGTGGTTGACAATGACCATGTGTAAAACAGTTGCTGTGAGGAATTTAGTACGAACTATTTCCACAGGTATTTTTGGCTCAAAAACAGCTGTGGGAAAGTATAAGGGAAATGTATTCTGGGGAGAAAATTCTAGTTTCTGCTCCCAGTCCAGATTATTTCACCCTTCAGTGCAGTAGGGTCCCACATGGTGTACTTGTTCTATCCTCCCAAAGCTTAGAACCAGGGATCTTTTCCAGTTCTATTATTTCCTTTCCAACATGATTTGGTATTTTTATCTCATCTTCATTTCTTAAGCTGAAATAAAGTTAAGAGGTTCTCCTTTCCTTTCAATATGTCAACTTTGAGCAATATTGATGATGATAACAAAAATGAGAGAACTATTGCTGCAGGTGCATTTATATTTCCAGTCACACTTCTGCCTCTGTGTGGCAAGCAGTAGCTCATCTTCAGGACACTGGTGGCTTCTACCAAGTTCTTCCCCTGGCCACAGAGCAGCAGATGAAGGCTGCTTTGTTTCCGAGCACGGGAGGTAATTGCTTGGTGACAGGCAGAGCTTAACGTGTTTGAACTGCCTAAAGGCATGAGCTGGCTCTAAAGAACAGCAAAAATTACAAAACTTGATGAGCAAAGAGGGGCTGGCCCCAAGCTTACAGTTCAAAGAGGCTGTGACCTGGCAGCTAGTGCTAGGATGCTGCGTGGGAATCCTGGCCTTATACAGAGGGACCAAATTAGGAATGCACTTTCGCATCCAGTGAGGATACCCAGAGGGCACACACTGATTACGGAAAGCGCATACAACATGTCATGAAAATATGGAAAAAACCCAACTGGCTGCTTTCCTGAATGCCTGACAGCCAGGTATTTGGAAAGGCGGGCACCCCTGTAATAAATAATGTATTTTGTGTGTGTTTGGAAGTGCTACATACACATCGTAGGCTCAGGCACTGCCTACGCCTGCTGCATGCACGCAGGGTCTGTCCGGAGGGACACAATGGGTGTGAGGGTGGTTCATTGGAGGAGTCCGTCACAGTGAGGAGAAGGGTATTTCAGGAAGGAACTGGGCCTGAAGAAAGTAAGCAAGAGGGCTTGTCATTAAAATTAAGGGGGGAGGGTTTAAAAATAAGTAGAATGCATTTCCCAGAGCAACAAGCTTTGTAGGGCACCTTCCCCAAGGCCTTGCCCCAGCTGCTCTTTCGGGGGTACAAGCCCGGTCTTTTCCGGGCAGATTTCTTACCGCTGCAGGCTGCCAAAGGGGTAAGGGCAGGAATATTCCTAGTGCTGGCATAACTTGGAGCATTTACTTTCAAAGAAAGTATTTTATTCAGGTGTCAGAAATCTCCTGATCTGAGGGGAAGGAAAAAAAAAAGAAAGAAAAAGCTGGGGGGGAGTTCAGGCTAATAAACTGCAAATATTTCATTAGCGATGAAGCATTTTTCTCGAGAGGACTTTTTTAAAGAGAAAAGTGAGGAAAAATCAAAATCTAAACATGAACAAAGATAATTCAATTAACAGGTGTGGCCAAAAGAAAGCTGAATTAAAGATCTTAAGCATGTAGAAAATACCTTTTGCAGACCAACCCCACCACAAAAAAAAAAAAGTTTCTCTAAAAGCCCGATATGAGACCCAAGAATGGAGAAGCAACTGTTAGGACTTGGTTGAAATGATAGCTCAGGTTTTTTATTTTTATAATTGCTATCCTCACAAAAGATTGAAGCAAAGATGGGGGGGGGGGGGGGGGGTGGATTAAACAAAA
>NW_015090780.1:5033782-5056514 GCF_001431845.1 Calidris pugnax
GGGGGGGGGGGGGAAGTTGATTTAAGCTAAACACAACTAAAACCAACTAATTTTCTCCCTGCTCTCTTCCACTAAATCCTACCGGAGGATTGTTTGGGCAAGGCCCTCTATCCAGCTTCATATCATCAATACCAAAGAATTTTGAGGATTCTCCAATTTTTGGATTGTCATCCAGATGTTGGAGAAAATTCTGATGAATGTTGTATAAATGTTACACCACTCCTGAATAAGGTGAGGTGGGTCTGTACCAAGGCTTCTCAGAGTTACTGATTAATTAATTGAATTATTTAGCACTGAGTCTGGATTTTCCTGGTTTGAATCAACTTTCTCTAGTAAGTTCTTTCTGTGTGAATCAGTATGCCAAGCATTAGCCTGCATTGTGCCCATCATTCATAAATATTCCCACAGCATGAAACAAACCGATTTTGTTTAAATGCAAATAAGTCATTGGATTTGATTACATAACAAATTTTGCCTTGGGTTATGTGTAGTCTTTGAAAGTGACTATAATGTAATCCAAGCTTTTAATATTCCTGCCTAGCGTTTCTTTTTATTATTATAGTCTTTTTTGTTTGTCTGAAGTGGAAGAGATTATCTGTACTCTAACGTAAGCCTTCAGAATATCCCACTCTACAAAGGTTATGGGACTGAGCCCTATTTTTTCCACAGAATAAATAACTTTTGAACAAAAGGCTTCACTATGTTGTTAGCCAGATTCTCTTACTTTCTTTGCAGTACTGTTTGCTAAGATGAAATGGATAACGTTACCTTCAGTAGTCACAGAGAAGGCAGCAGGTTGAGATGTAGCCAAAAATACCTGAATTAAGAAAATAAGATGTGTGCTGTTAGCCAAGGAAATTATTTTCTTGTAGCAGTGGGAACAGCAGCTCTCACCAAGAAATGAGTCCCAAACCTTTGGCAAAATTAGGGTTAGCAGTTTGGGAGCAGTTTCCAGCAGCAATGGGACTTGGGATCCCTGTAAGAACGGGAGGTCTGTTTAAAGGCGGAAGCCTGATAAAAGGACTTTTGGGTTTTGATCTACTGATAAATTTAATGATAAACTCCTTGAGTGTTTGTTTAGGTCCATCTGTAAAAATAACTTGATTGAGATGGAGACTACGTTACAGCATTCTTTTTTCTTGTTCTATTATAATTTTCTGACCCTAATTTCCTGCTTCCTCGCTTGGTTTGAATTGGACCAGTTCATGAGAAAAGTCTTCCCCATAAGGCATGAATTCTGTGGGGGGGAGAATTCTTTGTAGATATTTGTTCTGTGAATTGGAATAATAAACTATTATAATACTACTATGGATTTGAAAGCTACTTTGGTCAATAGCAGCAAGTCTGAAACTTTTATTTCATTATTATTCATTTTTTAGTTAATCCTACTGTGCTATTTGAGATAATTTAATTGCTCTGGGTTTTCCTTTGGTGAAAAAGCAAATCCTTCTTGTCCACCCAATGCGTGCGCATACTAGGGACTTGTGTTACTGATGTGTCTGTACTTGAATGAAGCTCTGAATGAATGTTTTTGGAGAACACACCATAAATGTTTTTCAGAGTATTTCATAAATGTATTTAGAAATTACAATGCAGTGGCACTGAATTCAATACGGCTATTCTTTGGTTTCACCCATTCTGGCTACCACTGGTGGAGTTAGCTGTAATGTATTCCGTAACAATTTATTCTGAGGGTTTGTATGTACTTTTGATTTTTCTTCTTTTCTTATCAGGTCAAAAAGTGTGACATTTCTAGCACAAGAGCATGTTCTTTCCAAATCCAGAATTTTAATTTTGTTTATATTTATGATAAACTTTCTGAAGTCCTTTGCAGTATTTTTAAAAAGTTTTTCAGTTTGCGACTTTGTTAATGTTATGGCTAAATAACATAATTTAATCACCTTAAATTGTCTTTGAATGCTGATTTGAATCTCTTGTACACAAATCAGTAGTAATTATGTTGAGCAATACATTTCCACATCTTCTGACACTCCCAATTAAATAAGCTGTGTTTATTGGGTGAACAGATACTGTATATATTTTTTAAAACATCTAACTGCAGCTGCTTTTGTGACACAGCAGGTTTTTAAGGCTCCCCTCAAAGGTGCTGCTGGGGAGCTTCCAGGCACTGCCTTATTTATGATGTTAATGTTGTGGTAACATTGGCTTCAGGGGAGGGACTTTTCAAAGCTTCTAGCTGCTTAAAAGCACAAGGAATTTCATGCTCCCAAGTCCCGTAGCTACTTTTGAAAATCACATCACACGTATGAACCTAACTGTAAGGACAAATGCTTGCTTGGACCATCATTTGAATGAAATGAACCCTGTTAGTGCAGAAAAAATACAGAAAACTTTGGGAATTAAATTAAAAACATTGACTAAGATCTGCAAATATATGTGGGTATCGCCACAGGTAAATCCTTGTGGATCTGGGTGAAGATTGCATATCAAAATAACTAAAAATAGTTACTTAAACTATGAAGAAAATAATTTAGTTTTCATGTTCTGCTCTGAAGCCCATTGAATTAAAAGGAACTTTGCAGAGTATGATGCTTGGGGTAGTTTTTGAGGGCCTTTCTTTCATGGAATAGTGCAAGGAGTCTCAATGAAGTCTGTAGCATTAGTCATTTAGTGCCTCTAGGGGTACAGTAGTGCTTAACAGTGAAAAACATTCTGATAAATAAAATAATAATTGGATCTTGAGTGATTAAAAGAGTGTATGGTTGGATATAATCTTCTGGAGGGAAGCTTCTGAAACACTGTCTGTTCCTGCAAAATTAGTTGTAGCCAGTCGAAACATTTCAGCAGAGTACTGGAAAATATAGCTTATTTTGCATTCATCCACAAAGCGAGCTTGTCTCATGTGCTCGTGCTTCTTGGTGATTCTCAGCAGGCTAATCTGGAATCAGATCATAAGTATGAAAGAGCAAGACCTCGGGTTTTACATATTCTACAACATGAGGCATTGGAAAAATAACAAAACACTTTTCAACAGACTTGTTAGATTGTTATATAAATCGGTACTTTTTCATCATTATGGTATTACATCTAATCTTCTGTAAGTGTTCTTACTTATTGCTTTTCTTAATGAATGAGTTTTCAGTTCTGAGTCATGGCTGGTCCTACGGCTTTAGGAGGGGCAGGTGTTATGCCAAACACAGATGGTTTTGGTTCACTTCCAAAGTAAAAATTATTAACTAAGTGTTGGCATTTGCATCTGCCGTTTTATGTATATTTAAATCTATTTTATGCTCAGAGTTGTTTGTTCTAGATACAAGGGTGGGAAGTTACCGATGCCCTGTAACCTGACCAGCCTCTGAGTTCACGGTGGCAATCGGGTCCTGGGGAGAACATCTTGATGAGAACAAAGCTGTTGAGGAATTCTCCTGGGTCCTGTTAGAACGATGGCTTGGAATTGATATAATGCCAAAACCTGTGACAAATCTGTAGAACTCAAAAGTAGTCTTACCAATTTGGTTATAATGCTTTGTAGATTCTCCATAAAACCGCTTTTTGTGGGTGATGCAGAGCAGGCTCCTGTCCCGCCTTTGTGCCGGCCACAGCCTGATCACGGGTGGAAGAGCCTTCAGAAGTGCTGTTGCACTTCAGACTTTCAGTTGCCGAACTAGTGGTGAGTCTGCCCTGCCCCTGACAAACACTGGTCAATAGTGTGACAATTCCAAAATAAATTGCCTCGCTGACCCTGCTCGTGGTGTCCTTCAGAGCACCCCGTCTGAGCCTCCAGCCACCCCCTGTGCTGGTACGGAGTTCCAGCTCCTTCCAGGCTGAGCCTTAGGCTCTAACCTCTGCTGTTCACTGCCGTCCCCTCCAACAGGTCAGGTCAACACCTGCAGTGCCATTCTCTGCAGCGCTGTAGTACACATCTTGGTTCTGAAAAGCAATATGTTATTTAAAACGAAACGCTCCAGAGAAAGCAATTTTTAAAAGAGCAATCAGTCTGACATGTCTCCACATCCCCCCTTTCTCAAGTCAGTGTTCTCCCTCTGTAAATTTAAAGTCTTGTGCTCTGTCAGGTGTTTTGAACAAAGTGAAATGACTCCTTCAACTCTCCTGATAGGGGGTGAAATACTGAAAGACTCGCCTCCTCTTTTATTGTTATCACCATGCTTTAAATATCTAAGATGCCTTCATTTCCTCAAGGAGTTTTTCTTTAACTATTTGGAAAACAAATACAATACCTGTTGTAACGTTTTTAGAAACTTCTTGTCCCTGAGGGGAGGGATGTGGCTTTAAGGTCTTTTTATGCCCTCAGCTTTATTCAAGATGCTAATACACTTGTATGTTCAAAAAAACATTTTAAAAAGAGAGATTATTTAATAGCAAAAAATCAGTAGACTCTGTGTCGCTGATTTCTTTGAAGTTGTATGGGTTTTGTTAGTCTTTATCACAAATTTTGAATTTATGTCTTCCAATATGTAGTAATCAGCCGAAAATATGACCTGACTAAAATTGTTCTAAAATTGTCCTGGCAAATTACAATCTTGTAAGTATTTTCTGTTTGTGTTGAAGCTTGTTCTGGACACTGCTGCTTCTGCTATCCATTTTTAAAAGCTTGCATTTATTCTTTTGTGAAGTGATACTTTGCTTTGTGATGAAGACGTGTTACAGAACTGTTCTTAACTGTCCTTTGTTAGGCCTTTAAAAATTGACGGGAATGCTGTTGTGAATTAATATATTTGATGATTCCTCCTAATTAAAAAAAGGGGGGAAAAAATCCCTATCTGGCATGAAAGTCTGTAACGTTTGCAGGGTTCTGTGTTGTTATGATGTAGAATGCCAGGGAAAAACCCATAAAGTGCTCTTGCATGGCAAAATTGGAGAGTTTCTTCAGGGGAAAAGGGGAGTTTCCCCACACATGAAGAGATTCAGCTTTTGAGCAGCTTAACTCTATACTTCTATTTTTGTTGGTATAAAACTAATCCCAAACTTTCAACAGTTGGTTTTTCAGATGTAGTCTTAATGAATGATGATGTGACTGTGAAATATTGTGTAGAGATGACCAGGTTAGTTTAAAATCCATCAGCTCAGTAAGAGCAGTTTTAGACACAGTAGTGTGTAACCCCATGGAAGTGAATCCACTCTTCAAACAAGTGCTTTTATTTGTCTGTGAATGCAAGGTAAATTGGCTGACACAGTGTTGCTGTGGCTAAACCACTTTCAGTGCTTCAGCTAGTTAACTTAATTAATTTAAAGTTAATTCATCTATCCCTAGGCTGAAGAACAGACAGCATTGTAAGCAAACTGTAAGTACAGAACTTAACTCAAAGAAAACCAGGGATAAAATACTGAATAAATAAATGTCTGCTTGCCAAGTAAAGAGTCTGCTCTGCTGCTGGGCGTTGGAAGGGACCATTGCCACACACCAGCCACCTGGGGCTGGGGTCATTTCTGGATTTGCTTTGTGCGTTCTCTTGTTTTAGTTTCTGAAACATTTGATTTATTTTATTTCTATAAAATTACTTGTGGTAAATCCTTGGCCTTGCTCATAAATAAGCTGTGGTAGCTCCTTGCTGCACTCCAGCCTTCCGTGGGTGTTTAGCTGATGCTATGCTGTTCTGCAGACCTTCTGCGGGCAGAACAAAGGGGTGGCACGAGGCTTCCTCCAGTCCTTCCCTCACTTCCAGCTGCCTCTGCTGTGAGATACTCTGTAGAGCCAGAGGTGATGAGAGTCCTTCTGGATGGATGACTGACTCGGGTTCCAGTGCAGGTAGTATGTGTTTAACTTTCAATAAAACTTGGCAGCAGAGAAAGAGACTGCACGGTAGAAGAATAAATCGCCATTGCTGTAACTGGATTTTTTTTTTTTAAACAACTTTTGAAGTGCCTGTCACTTAGAGATCTTCATGTACAGTTTCTTTTCTTCCTAAAAAGCTATATGATGATGCTTCTGAACATAAGCAACCTTCCAGTGGCTTTAGAACAAAAAAAAAAATAATTTACAAATATCTCCTTCAGCAGATTATATTTATCAGTTTTCCAATCTCTTTTCAAGATGAAAGGTGAAACAGTCTGGCTTGAAACAAAGAAATAAACTCTATCTTGTCTTTGAACTGTTTGCCAAGGAAGTAATGGGCTTATGGGGTTTACATGTGCAATGCTGAATTTGCTGAGAACAGCAGCTTTTAATGAAGCATACAAAAATATTTGAAATTTAGATATATTTTGGTCTGGGGAGGGGAAAAATATTTTTGTTTGAACAAACTAGTTCAGAAATGCTTCTAAGTATTCGCCTAATTCTATAATAGGCCAGGGCTGTTTTCTGCAGATCTGTGTGCCTTCATGTGCTTCAGTTTCAACTGAGCCTTGTATTCTAGAAGTCACTGCTTACAATTATTTTAATTTTCAAAATATAATAGCCCTAAAGTATGACCATAATTTCTTCAGAGAGGCCATACGTGGATTTTAACTTCTTGCTTCTGGGCAACTCGAATCTTTAAGCTTTCATTTTCCAAATACACAGGCTGGCACATAGCTTCATACGTGAAGCGATTCCTATTGATTTCAACAGGACTATTTAAAAGAAAAAAATATGTAGATGGATGTTTGTAGCATCAAAGCGCTATTAAAAACAGAACGGGAAGATAAATGTCATTACAACTGAGATTGTCCAGCAGTTCTGTGCTGATGTATTTCTAAAAAATGGAAATAAGCTTTACTAAAAAGATATTCAGAAAAGATAGGAGCTGTCTCAGAAAATTGGAAAGCATCATATATGAAAGCGTCATTTAATAGGGACTCCTGATGATAAAGCCAGGTTCTTTTGCTGTAGAGCCTTCAGCTGTGCAGGAGACCAATACCTCCCTGTACTGAACACATATGGTAGACAGCCATGGAAGGACAAAATGTCAGATTAGGTAGGCAAACTGGGAGCACAAGTAGATCACAAAGATGATGAGAAGCGCAAAAGTTGAAGTTCTTACCAAGGAAGCTCCCTAAGCAGTGAAGAATTCTGCTAGGATTCGTACTGAAGGAGAAATGTTGGGAAGCATTTGAAGTTGATTACCAGTCTGAGGATGGGCACTGATGTAGCCAGGATCCATAAAGTGAACTTACTGACTTAAGAATGGTGAAAAAAAGAGCTTCCTTGTCCCACTTCCTTTTCCCTTCTCTTTTCCTGTCTTTGTTCCAAAAATAGTATATAAAAACACACAGTACTTAACTTTTAAGAGAACTTCTAATATATACTGTAGCAAACTGCATGTGTCCATCATACAGAAAGCCCTAAATAGTTACTTTTTGGGTTCTGCTCTGCTTAAACAATCAGATGACCAAAGAGTGTGCAGAATTAACATGACACAGCCAGAAACCTGTGTGTGCTCTACCAAACAAGGCTCTTTTAAGGGGGAAAAAACAAGCCTCCGCACGTGGCATTTAGGATACTTCACCCATGGTGGAAGCTGCTCCCTCCTGTTCCTCCATGAGCTGCTGCCCTTTGTTCTTGCAGATGTTCATTCACTGCCCCGTTATTTCAGGTGTTCCATTAGACACCCTGTTTCCCCGTTCAGTCCCCTGCAGCCACACTTGAGTCTCCCTGCAGCTGATGGGAGCCAGAAGTCTAGACAGAGGCTTTTGTAATCATGGCAGTTCTGTAATAAGTTCTTCTGCTTGCAACAGGTAGTTTTAGGACTGTGGGGCTCATTGCTAAGCCATCTTTCTTCTTATGGAAGTCTATTGAGATTTCTCAGAAAATCTGGTATTGCAAATGTTCCTAGACTAAGCTGCTTTGTGATTAACAAACCTACTGTGATTAGCCAAAGCCTGAAATCTTTGTTCCTTTCCCTTTATGAACTCGCAGGCTTCATGCAAGAGGGAAGCACAACAATATGGATTTCTTTGGTTTCCCAAATACAGCTCGGAAATCTTGTGAATGAAAAACTGTTTGTAATCCCATGGGGTGTGTGACAAGCGTTCTAACATATGGTGGCCACATTAGCTTTTCAGGCTCAGAAGCAGCACAGCGCAGAGTGAAGCTGTACCAAAAGGAGTATTTCTTAAAGTATTGCTGTGATTCTGTTGTCTTCATCCTTCTAAGACTCATCTTTCTTGCTCACTTGGTTATTGTCACCCAGGTCCATGAGAAGAGAGAAGTCTTGAAATAATATTCAACATGAATAACATTTGTTGTCATTTAAGACCATTTTAGGAGCCAACATGGAAAACAGTTACTGCCTTTCTTTTTGCAGTAGCTTAAACATAGCTGAGGACTGTCTCCATGCGTGTCCTCCCCTGATTGTTCTTTGCACTAAACCAGCTTTTCTCTGCCTGTGGACAGTTTGTGAAATAATTGTGTAGACAGTATTTTTTAAAACAGGTATGCACATATTCATATGGATGCAAGCAAAGCAGAGAGGAACAAACGGTATTAATTAAACTTAAATTTATTAAAGGTTAGCTTAATTTTTATTTGATTGAAAGTGGGGACTAGTATGGGAGCATTGCACAATATATCCAAGAAATTCTGCATAGGGATTAGCTGATTCTTGCACTGGAAAATGTGGAAAAGTGTGGGCAGAACACCTCCACGTGTTCCCTTCTGCTTTCATAAGCAAGTTTGTAAAGATGCTTGGCCACCTTGGTTGTTGTTCTGGGCTCGCTTTTCCTGAGCACTCTATTTGGACACAGCACTGTAGAGGAGGAGGGATTCCTTCACGTGTCTTTCAAGCAGTACTATCATCTGCACCTGTCAGTGCTCTTGTTCTGGTGCAGGCACGATGGTGTCTGCCCCAGGTTCCGTTTGTGACCAGTCCCAGACTCTCCTTTGTAGGATGCC
Source organism: Calidris pugnax (assembly GCF_001431845.1). Lineage (NCBI taxonomy): Eukaryota > Metazoa > Chordata > Aves > Charadriiformes > Scolopacidae > Calidris > Calidris pugnax. The sequence goes on from NW_015090780.1 coordinate 5,042,574, forward strand.
AACGTGCCCAATTATTTCCCACCTTCTGAGCTGGTAGCAAAATTACTGTAGAAATCCCTTTTGTCCCTTCTACAGTGCTTTCATGTCCCTAGGGAAAAATCCACCCCTCTTTGGGGAAGTAGGATTTGTGGTAAAGTGAAGACCGATGGTTCATTTTGACACATTTTGATCAAAGCAGTTATAAAGTACTTTTTTGCTTTGATGCATCTTGTTCTGAGTTAAATGCATTCATGCAGATAAGCCCCAGGGCACGCAGGATTTGGCCCTAGTGAGAATTTGAATGAACGCTGGGTAAAGTCAGGAAAGATTCTGCTATTTTTCAATAAGTTCTGAATTAAGTCTTCGTGGAAACTTGTGTTCTAGGCGCTCCTACACATCTGAATTTTACTGCTCCTTCATTTCTGCCTATGCAGCTGCAGGCTATCTGCATGCAGAAGGCTGCCAAAGGGCCAAGGAAGCGTTTATTCCCCTGCATTCACCACTGGTGGGTGCACATTTGGGGACCTAAGTGGGATCCCTCGCTGAGGACGGGAACTGCTGTGCTCCTCCAGGGGCTGCCTGCTGACGGGGCTGATGCACTGGGGGCCACGCAGAGCCTGAGAGTGGGGCCTGCTCAGCCCCGAGCTGTGGCCCCAGGGCCTGGCTTAGGGACCTCGTGGGCCAGGGTGCAGAAACCAGGCCATGGTGGTTCTTGGAGGCGCTCAGATGACCCGCAACAGGCACAGGTTACGGCAGGGAGAGATCTGACTAGGCAGAGGGAGACAATGCTTCAGTGTTCAGTCACTGGAATAGAGTCTGAGAAAAGTTGTGGAAGATTAGAGAATCTCAAAATTCAATTGGACAAGGTCCTGAACAACCTGATTTAAAATTGAAATTTTCCCTGACTTGGAAGTTAGCCATGAAATTGGACCAGATGGTCTTCAGAGGTTTCCTCTAAAACATATATTATTTTATAATTCTAATGTGACCAATGCATGATAAAGCATCTTTAGAAAGGTTTTCCTTCTACTGATCTCTTTTGCCATCTGGTCCCAGAAATGGCTGCATAAGCACAGCTGTAGGGACAGTAAACTCTAACATGAAAAAAAGACCAGGTTGGAAAGGGAGAAAAGTAGTAGCCAAAGGGAAGGCTCCTTGATAGTAGCGATGCTGGATGCATGGGAAGTGGGAGTGTGTCACCAGGCACTCCTGCTTTTGCAGCACCACAGCACTAACGGTCTGTGGATCACTTTCTTAATGGACACCATATGGGAATAAGAGATCAGACAAAGCTGGTCCTGTGCAGTACTAATTGCTTAAATCTGGGTCGCATGTGGGGACAGAGAGCTCTGCGCGGGCAGTCGAGTGGGGTGACAGAGCAGGGCCCTGCAGAGGGGCCAGGCCAGCACCACCAGATGTGTCTATGGCAACCTACAAGAAAAATCAGAATCTTCATCATTGCTTCTGATAAATGTTTCCTTGCTGTGATTCTATTAATCACATCAGTACCTACCTCTTAATTAGAAGTGCAGCAACGTGTAATCCTATAGCTCTGTGTTTGAAAGGCGACAGAAAAAATCCTAGTCACACTCGGGAGGGGAAGGGAGCACATCTGGAGTGCACATGGAGGTAGGGATGTGGGGAGGCTTATTGAGATTCTTGCAGAAATAGCAAAGTAACTGAAAAAACTGTTGCAACTACTAAAAGCTAGCAGTTCCCAATGTGAATCTGAGTATATATATATTTTTAAAAAAAGGTAATAAATCAAGGGTGCCTGTTCAGCATTTAGGTCATTCTTGGACTTTAATAAGTTAGGGTTCAATGCAGGACATGTGGTGTCTTTTTGTAAGTAATACAGGACTCAATAAAAAGCCTACACTGTGACTCAAAATCATAATTCCTGAACCATTATATCCCAGTACCTTTACTGGTGTGCCCATGAGCACAGACCATGATAAAGCGGTGCTGGGACATTCTCTGTCTGGCTCCTGTCTGCTGCCGTAACAAACATGTCCAGGACAGAAGTCTGCTCTGCCACTCTGCCTTACGGGAGGCAGCAGAGTTCATCCTTGTTTGTGTCCTTACTTGGGACAACTTCCTTCAGATGAGTAAAGACCAAAATAGTAGTCCCAGTGATGTCAGATCCTCATGGAGGTGAAATGCTGGAAGTGTTCAAAGTTGTTACAACTCAGTGTCGTGAGGAGAGAGCCATGGTCGGGTCCGTCTCACGGCTGTCTTTGCTGAGTGTAGAACCACGTTCATTTTAACAGTTTGCACAAATACAAGCTCAAACCCACAGTTGTGATCCTAGGTTTATTTTTAAATAAAATCATCACAGAAAAGAGATATTCTCAGTGGTTTTTCAGTGAAGTCCTATTAAAATCTGCGGAGCTATTTTAACTTTACTGCAAAATAAATTAGAAGCAGAATACAGTCCCCAGCATCATGCTGCGACTTTCTCTTTCAGATGGGATTCAGTAGTAGCCTGAATTGCTGTGGTAACTGAAAGCTCTGCTGAGAAGTTCCTAGGGTTGATCAGAAAAGGAAGAAAAAAAAAAGTGAATCATCTTATATGAGCCTAAAATCCTTAATTGAAACAGTTTATAGTCATTCTTAAGTGTTTCATCCTTTTCCCCTTTTTCATCCCTCTCTCATCTTCACAGTTTTAAAAAAAGGCCAAAAAGAGAGGCTCAGAAGAGCAGATGAAGTAGCCATTTCCTGACGGGAGGTTTTGCTGTTTATTTTTTCAAAAAACCCCCACAGAATTCTGGCAGTGGCAGGCCTGGGAGCAGCACACTTTGCAGTGGAATAGCTGCTCCATTGAGCTGGAACACTGGGATAAAATTGCTGGGGACTTGGTGGCTCTTCCTGTCATCTGTGATTTTGGGGTTTGATGCTGCCCCCAAAGTTAGCACTACCCAGAGTGATGCTGCCCGTGGCTCAGCCTTAGCAGAGGTATAGCTGAAAAATGCAACTAAATGGTAATTTTACCCCCAAGTACTAGCAAAGGTAGATAATTTCTTATTCCTCCCCCAAAGCAGAATAGAAGGTAGAAACAGGAGGGACAGAAAGTCGGAGCAGGATAAATATATATTGTCCTCTGTTACTGCTTCTGCTCATACCCTTCCACCGTGCCCAGAACCATCCTGGGGCTGATACTCCAGGCTCATTGCCATTCCATCACTTCTCTTCTCTCAAGTTTATTAAGGTAGAAGTGCACCTCCTGCAATTCATACTTACCTTTTTGTGCAGAAGCACGATGTAAGAATTACAGATAATCTGTTCGAGTTTAGTGCATCAAGTTTTAGAATTTCAGAGCCAACCTCCGGTGACTAAAGATTGTTCAGAATAAATGACAAGTATTTAGGAAATCGGAAAAGGACTTTAAAAACTGACCTTAAATCTGAATTCCCAAATCCTTAATCATTGTGTCAGGGATTTCATTGCAGCTGTGAAACTGTCTTCAGCTTCACACCCCTCCAAGCTACACACCAGGAGCCTGTGCTACTGCAGGGGCTGAGTGGGATAGGGCAATTAAGTCCTGGTTATCTTTCTCAACATCTTTTGCAATATTAATATGAAACAGAGCTTCCTTTCTGTTTACTATTAAGTTTTCTTTCTAAAGTTTATGTCCAAGACCAAGTACTCTTTTGCTAATGTTTGCTGTTTCTTCTGAGCTCCTCTGCACCCAGTCCCTGGGAAGTGCTGAGGTTCGGTGCACACCAGTTGCACATCTGAGACACGTCTGCAGTGTAACGTCGTCCTGCTTTGGAGGCAAACAGCTCTTCAGGCCAGCCACTTCCCTCTGCCCCCGTCCTCTGCTTTTGCAGATGAGTAATTGCCTGCTGTTGTTTATTCTTCTGAAAACGCGCTTCTCAAGAGCAGTGTTTTTCCCAGGCTCTGCTGTGTGTGGAGTGTGCCCTCTCCTAGCTGCGTTCAAGAGAACCTGCATAACTACAGACGGGTTTGCAAAGCAACCTTGAATTCTGTGAGACAGTACATAATCAAAAAATAGGAGGGTGGATCTGATCCCAGGAAGGCTGGGAGAGTCTCACAGATTGAGAGGTGAACAGTTTTATTCCCACTGGTGAATTTGGGAAAGGCACAGCCCGTCACAGCCGCGGTGCGGTGGTGGTGAAAGCGTGATGAAGATGCTGACTGCTGGGCACTGCTTGGAGGGGGTGGCTGAGTGAGGGCATGGACCAGTCGGGTGGTGCTGCTCTAGCCTGGGCAGTGGAAGCTCTGCAGCCCTCCAGGAAGCTGAATAAGTTCACTGCTGGCAACGTTTCAAAAGTAAACAGCCATTTCTGCTTTCCTTTGTGTATCTCTGCAAGAAGAGATATTTAACATGAGGTCCTGGAGGAGTGCCATTGTTTCCGATGGGTGTTATGATTAGCACTGAGTATTTTGAGGGTAAGGTGTGCTACAAAAACTAACGAGCAAAGCCTTAAGGGTTGGATAGACTATACAGCTGTAATTGAAGATAATTGCCCTTAATAGAAAAATGGAATACAGTCATCATCTTTGTTCTAGAGACTAATCTCAAATGGACCCAACGCTGTATGTTGACAAAAATGTTTTAATTAAATATTGATCATAAAGGTAATTTTAGTGTTTAACATCCCCATCCCACTCTTCAAATTTGCATTTAAAACTTCAAGAATGACTGCAAAAGTTGGATTTTCAAAAAAAAAGTCAAAGTTTAAATTAATTTCCTTACATGAAAAAATTATAGATATGGAAGGCAATGCACTAGTAACTCTGGCGTACTAAAACTGTGTTACATAAAATCGAGGCTTCAAAGTACTGAGAAGTTGTTATTACCAGAAAGCTACAGATCGTGACCTGCATAGCTGAGGTATTATAGTCTTAAATCTAACTGATCTTTTTATTATCTTCAGTACTTTTTCTTTTTTCTTTTTTTTTTTGTGCAAATGTGTGAAGTGGTATGTAAGAATATGTGACAGTAACTCGCCCAGACACTTGGACAGTTGTGCAGATAGATAGTCTTGGACTAACCTCTAAATCAATTAAGAACAGATCAGATCATTCGCAACCACAAATCATTCCCATATGAGGACTTCTCCCTGAGTACGATAAATAAATCTCCGTAATCAAAACCAGGACTGCCACTAGCCTGCACTGGGGGTGTTGGAGGAAAGGGACAATGGAGTTCAGAAATTCAAATATATATATATATATATATATACACACCTATATATTCCTGTGAATTGTTCTTTCAAATGAAACACATTGGAACACCAAAGCCAGCCCCCGAGGTTCCTGCTCTTCTGCCCCAGCGAGGACTCGCTGCCCTCGGTGAGGGGTCTCTGGCAGGAGCTGTGTGTTGCTGGGGGGGCCTGTGCCCCTCGTGCCCTAAGGAAAGTGTTGGGATGTGGAGTGGGACCACCAAGGCATCAGTGGTCATCACTGAGAGTGGTGTGTCTTATTTATGGGCAGGAGTGAAGTCTCTAGGTGACTGCTGCTTCAATAGCATTACAGCAAAAACATCTGTCTTGGGGGGTTTTGACAGTTTCTCTCAACCATAAACTCCCTCCTTTATCTTCATTGAGCTGCCATTTTTCATGAAATTGTAACTGAAATAAAAAAGTATGTTGTTACAGTTTTGAGATGCACTCACTGTTATTAGGAGGAAAGGACTGCATAAAAAGCTGTTTTAGTTAGGTAATATGTTATACTTGTATATTTTTTTTATATAATTTGGTACAATCCTGAAATTCTGAGCATTTTAGTTTACTTTGTGTAGAAAGCAAACTTTTGCCTTTTAGGTACTCTCTCTGCCTGTTAGATGTGACATGGCAGGGGACAGTTGGCAGAACAGGGTTTGTTTCTATAGTTTAGGAAAGAGTGTTTTGTGTTTGAGAAACTGGAACAATAACTGGTTTGCAATACCAGTCATATGATGCTGGTAACAGAAAACATGAATAAATAATACAAATAATGTCTTTCTAATGGGTCTAGGTCTACAACAGTTCATGATCTAAAACTACATTTCAAGTACTAACAACACACTAGGAGAGGTTCCTCAGTAAGGTCATGGTGTAATCACCAGGGATGGAGGTAATGCACGTGCTGTAGGACATACCAAGCAGCATGAGGAGGATGGTAAGGATCTCTGAGGTAGAGACAAGATTTTGGTGGATGCACACAGATTCGTAAATGTGCATATCTGACAGAGAAATGAAAAATTCCAGAGGAGTTTTTCAGAAAGCGATGTTGTAATGTTTTGTACAACATAAAATGTTCCTATGGCTTTTAAGTGAAAACCAAGCTTGATAAACATCTTAAGGCTGTTTTCCATAAATGAAATCTGCAAACAGTGGAATCTGCAGTGTGAGAAACAGATGAAGCGCAAAAAGTAGTGTGAGAACTATTTTGTGTAAAAGCAGAAGAACATTTGAAAAATAAAAGTTGACTAACTTGGGAACTTTCTGGATGGCTGATGTTCCTCTTTGTACTGTTAGACAGCTCCACTATAAAAGTGCTATTAAAGAGACTGTTTTAAAAAAAAGAGAAGAAAGTTATATCTTATTCAGGCCAGATAAGAAAAAACACACTTATCAAAAATGTTGGCAGTTGTGCAAATAAATGAAAGTTGTTGAAAGATTGTACTGAATTTACTCTTGCTGCAGCAGCAGCGGTGGACGCTGGAGGCCTCTCCGTTCCAGGTGCTGTAGCTGGGCCATGTTCTGTCCGTACCAGCATTTCTTGAAAATTAGGAAAGGGGAGTTTGGAACTTATGTTTCTTCCAATAGACAGTGTTTGTTGTGAAACTGGTCTTTTTGGCACAGTGAGGCAGGCACGGTGGAAACAGGCACTGCCTTTGGAAAAAAAATTCCTGATGGTGCTGCATATGTGGAAATAAAGGCTTTGAGAAGTGTTTGTGAGGACAACGCACGTGACTGGCAAAACAGGTTTTCTCAGTTTGCTCTGTGATATTTGGGAGAACTCCTTTGGAACATCAATGAAATAAATACTCATTACAGTAAAATGCCCTTCTCTGGAACCCTCTGGTTGGGTGCTGTAGTTTGGAGTCCCAGGACAGGCCCAGGGCCCACATTGTCACCTCCTGTGGAACAGCTCGTCTGGGACACTGTGCTGCCCCGAAGAGTAGGTGCAGGTTGTACCTCAGGGGTCGGACACGGGCAATGAGGATGGATGCTTTAATATTACTGGTGGTAGTAGCAGATGTTGTAATGCTGAGACACTTCTGAGCGTGTTGGCATAGTGAACTTTATGTACTTTAATTTCTGGGACTGTTTTTCCCCAATTCTTGCATGGAATGTCCGTTGCCAGTGAGTTCCTAATGAAAGACCTCATGCCCCTTGCTTAGTTTTCTTTGGGTTTCTGCCTATTAGTACAGTTCCTCGGTTTAGATAATAGTGATACCACATCAGCTCTCCTCTAAAAGCATTTCTAACCTTTCTGTTTGAAGTGTGCAGGGGGCTGGAACCAACCAGCCAAAGCAGAACCAATGTCGTTTCAGGGAAACTGATAAACACCTGGATGCCCAGGCAGCCGTAGCCATAGGGGACAGCTATTCCAGCCTCCTGTGTGCCTCAGTTGTGCTCTGACTCGCCACCAGACCCACACACGTGTTTCACGTGTTCATGCTGCTCTGCATGCAGTGAGGGAGTGTTTGGTAGACTCCCTTTTTTCTTCCTAGTAGGCAACAGGTGGCCAATTCCTCAAAAATGTTCAAAGAGGGACAGTGACAGTTCCACCCAAAGATGCTGATCCTTCACGTGTTCACCAAGATGACCACCAGAGCACTTACGAGTAAAATTGTTATTTGGGGAGAAACATGGCTTGGGGCTGGGCCCGTAGGGATCTTAAAATGGACCTTGCCTTTGGTCCTGCTTTTGTGTTAGTGAATGCAATGGGACCTGAGTAATTTGCCCAAGGTCCCCAGCAGAACCAAAATTATGATTCAGGGGTTATTGAACTCTAATGCAGTATTTCCTCTCCTTAAGCTTTCTTTTTTCTTCTGTGTTCCTCTAAACACAGTTAAATTATCCAGTCTCTTTGGAACTCTGGGCAAAGAAGGAATGTTAATCAAAGACAAACTTCAGAATGTGGCACAGGTGTTTGGAAGGTTTTAATTCATTATCAGATTTATATAAAGAAAGGCTTTACATTTAACAACTCAAATGCTTAGTTTCAATCTGGTTCTTAATTGTAGTGTCTTAAAAACACTGAAAACATGACCCTTAGCTGACCCACGACTATCCAAATTGACACCAGAAGGAGCTGTAAACTGCCTTCATTGTGATATTAATGGAATTCTCTTCTGTGATAGATACAGGGAAACAAAGTACAGGTTTAAAAAACATCTATTTTGGGAACTGCATCCTAATGGTGTCAGAATTGCATAAATGCATGCACAGTTCCAGGAATCTTCTAAAAGAGCCTCTGGGGTTTGATTTTCACATCTACTGTACTCTAGTTATGTAGTTCATCTAATCCACTAGCCATTCAGTATATATTTTATATTGCCACAATAGTTTTCACATTTATTTTTTAATGACAAAAGGCTCCAACCCTCTTCACGTCTGCACTGCAAGTGTTGGGGTAGCGAAGGGCTCGGGGGAGGCAGCTCCGCTCTCCAGCCATGGGGACTGCCAGCCTGGGACACCACGGAGGAACAGACACTGAAGCCTTCCCAAATTGTTTAGTCAGTTCTTTGGGGGGGACTAAATAAAAATGAACTATGAAAATAAAAATGGAAATTACTTAACTGCTTGCACTAGAACAAATAACTCCTGGACAATTACAGCAAAATTACCGTTCATGAAATGCATAAACACTCACCCTGAGGAACTGCTCTAACAGAAATGATTAGTTAATAAATGTGATTTGTTGTCTAATGGAATATCCGTTATAACCAGTACAAATGAAACTCCTCTAAGTTTATTTCATTGTTTAACATACTGGCCCTTTAGTCTTGTCTTGTCTTGTACTGGTCTTGTCTGTATAGGATGTTAAAATATTCATAGGAAAAATGGAGTTTGAGTGTCAAAGACTTTGAATCAACTTACTGTTAAGGGACTAGCCCTTCAGCGCCTGCGAGTCACTGCAGTTCCTTTTGTGTTGACAGAGACGTGCAGGAAGTTTGAGTCAAGGTGTCTGTTTACTGATAAGCAAAGGATGGCACATGGTAAAGGCGTTGAGATGCCTGGAGGACCACAGAGGTGCAGAGGAGTTTTTAGGTGGGGTTAGGTATCTGGCTCGTTTCTGAAAGCGGTGCAGAGCAGAGATGACTATCGACCTGGCCTGTTATAAAATGTGTAAGGATCACATTGAAATAAAATGAGAGAACTAACCTGGAAGACCTGGGTATGGGGAGGGGTGTTCAGTGTTGGTGCTGGTGTGACTCAAGACTAGAACCCCAAGGATTCAGTGGGGTGTTTCCCAGGGCAAAACAGGAGCTGAGCCTCGAAGCTCATCCCGAGCCTCTGCTGGGGCACTGCCTGCCGGCGCGGGGGCCTGGGCTGCAGGGAGAGCTGGGGAGTACGGAGCAAAGCAGGCCTGTCCTCTAAAGCACTCCTGAAATCTTGGAAGTCAAAATACTTCTTAAAATGTGCTTTTAAACAAAGTTTGGCAAGATCCTACTGCAAGGTAAACAGAAAGTTCAATATGCTTTGTTTAACTTGCTTAATGTATTTTAAGTCTCTCAGTCCTGACATTTCTTTGTAGCGTAAAGCTCTCCAGATCAGATTATGTCTTCTCTATTGTAAAACTCTAGTAGTGAAAACAGACGTTGCTTTCAATCTCATCTGTTTACAATTTTGCTTGATTACTATTCCAATAGATTTCAAGCTGTGGATTTAAACATTTAATGTTCATATGGCTAGAATTTGTTCCTTTTCTAACAATAACTTTTGGTTACATTACTCAGTCCTGCTCATGTTAGCCGGCACTTTACTTTTATCCAGACACATAATTTTGTCTTCTTAAATCACCTTGACCCGAACTGTCATGATTGTCCTCAGCAGTCTTTCACACCAGAGTTATTTTTGCCTTGCTGTTCTGAAAACCAACTCCTAAATCAGCATCTCGAGACTGTGTGAGACTCCAGATGCTGCCAATGGGAACATCTTTCAGGTGTCAGCACTAGGTATCCAGAAGTATTCGGGGTGGATCTGGTAACAATCCCGGAATTGTAGCAACCATTTCTTTTGGTGATTATAAAAATAATATAGTGCATTGGAACACTTGCATTCTTTTCTTGTAGCAAGAGAATTTCTTACAAAGGTCTCTTGGTTGGCTGTGTGTTGTGAGAAAGGCTTACATGTCCAAGTTGGGGATTTTAAAACATCAAAAGCATTCATTCAGTCTCTGCTGGCACATCATGCCAGCAGTTCCATGTTTTATTATGCAGAAAACCCAATTCAGTTCTGCTGTATTTAATAAATAGTTGGAGGATGTAGTAAATACCATTTAACACATTTTTAAGGCAGATGAGAAATGATTTAAGTCATCACAGTTTAGCCAAGAGAAAATTACTTCTGTCTGTATGACAAAATAACCCTAAAAGTGCATCACCATCTCCCACTCAGGTATCTGTGAGGCTTCAGTGTAAGGGTGAGGATAATTAAATGAATAAATCAAGGGTCTACTTTCATTTGTGTAGATTTCTTTATAAAAATGAAACATCTTTCCTGGTGACCTCAACTAAAGTCAGCTTCTTTTCCTCCTTCGTGCCCTGTTTTGTCATCCCTACATGGAGAGCCCAGGAGCAAAAGCTGGCGATGGAGACCATGGTCCTGGTGGCACTGCCCATCCTGCTGGTCCCACCAGCCCCCTGCTCCCTGTCCTGTCTCTGGGGACACGGGGAACACAACACGCCTTTCCCCTCTGTCACAGCCCGTCACGTTTGGTGGCTGTGTTCCCAGCTCCTCTCTTCCTTCTCCTTTCTAGGCTAAAGAACCTGAAATTCTGCCAAAGCTTCCTTCTACATTGTTTTCTAGACATGACCATTTATTGCTCTTATTGCTATTAACAACCAAAAACTGGACTTTTATTAATGGCAACTCGAATGAGAGCCACATAACTCTGACAGAATTAGAGCAGTTGTTACGATAACAACCTATAGCCCACTACTCAAGGGCTAAATCTACCTGCCTGCCAGAAAATGAGCCCAATTTGATATATTTTTTTTTTCTGTGAACATTTAAAATAGAGTGAAAGCTCATGGGACTGGGGAAGGTATGAACCCATCTTTGAATGCAACATTTAAATTGTGCTAACGTTGGGGGGAGACAGTAGAAATCCAAACCCAGACTGAGCAGTTCATCTAGAAGCTGAGTTGTGTCAGTGCAGGAGGCACTGATGGCCTCGGGAGCACCGCGATGGGTTTGCAATTCCAAAGAAAAAAGTATATAATGGCTGAAGCTGAAGGCAATGAATGTTGTTCACAAAAAGAACTCACAGTCCAAATGAGCATTGCCTCCTCGTTTGTCCCAGGATACTCATTAGTCCAGATGAGGGTTACATTTATAGCAAAAGGGACACAAAACTGAAATGTAACTTTTTATGCATAATTATTATAAAACTATTTTTTATTATGCTTTCATACTCAGTTCTCAAACTGTAGAATAACGATCAGTCTCTTGAAGAAGGCAAGTTTCTGTATGACCTGGGCACGTGCATTCAGGGGGAAAAATAAAAATTCCAGTTGGTGGCTATAAAGGAACATTAAACATTCTTCATAACAAAGCTGGATTATTTTTCAGAAACCCCAAAACTATACAGTGTCTTCTAAAAATTATGGGAAAATAGTATGTGAAATGTTTTTATACAATAAATAATCTATTTTCTGTAAATGTACAAAATCATTTGTACAGCAAGTAAGAAACTAATACAAATGCAGTAACTGAAAGATATATTTAATTTTATAACTATAATAATTTATTTATGAAATATATCCACATATATATAAAATATATCATATATATTTTGGCAAAGACCTCCCTTTCTTGTTTCAAAGTTTACTACTGCTGTTTTAAGCCTATATAACCATTTTTACTGTTAATTTCTTTTCATTTTTCTTTTGGTCTCTATCTGTCTTTTCATAAAATATAATTTAATGTCATCGGGTTACAGTTTAACATATATACCCTGGGGAAAGTCTGCATGAAGGTCAGTCAAACCAAAAACATACCTGTAGTGTCACAAGTAAGGGATTTCCTCTCTTTCTTTTTAAATAACATAGAACAGGATTTGCAAAAGTTACTCTTTTTTTCCCTTGCTTACTCTTGCATCCTCCTATCAAAAAAAAGTCCATAATTTCTGAAGAAATCATTTACACTGAAAAATGTCCAGGGTTGGTTATAATCCTTATTGCCAAGTTTCTGAGTTATCCAGTTACGATTGTTTCAATGAAGAGATAAAAATGTGAAGTGTAGCACGCGCGAAGCCGGCTGGAGGTGCTGTGGCTGATGCCGTGCACGGGGGCTCAGAGCAGGGAACGCGCTGGAGCAGAACCTGACTCTGGTGGGATGAAGGTCTGTGTGAAGTCCCGCAGTCCTGCCCTCTCATCTCTGGGAGATTCTGTGGGATGAACCATTGGAGTTCCACTCATCAACTACAGCACGTCCTCCAATAATCACTGTGAATGTTTCTGAAGGGAACTTTGAAGTGCAGGAATAATTTGTGCCTAAATTAAGTAATCTATTGAATACTCGATGTATACTCTTAACTTGCTATAGTTTATAATAATATTTATATTAGCCATTCATATTTAGTCTGCATAGATACTGTCATTTAAATATCTGCCATGAAGTTACAATATGGTGATTCAGGCTTGCATACATTAACAAGAGAAGTATTTGTTATCTGTTTATTCTTAATGAGAACTCATGTATAGGCACCCTCTCTCTAACTCATCCCCTTCTCCAGTTCCAGCTGCCGGCGGAAAACCGTGGAAGGGTTCTTCAGCCATGGAGCCAGCCGTCAGCGGAACGGTATGTTGCTGTTGGACTTGTTAAAATCACATAGGAAAACATTTCTTGAAACTTTGTGTTGCTGAAGTTTGGATCTGCCTTTGAATTTTGCTGCAATAGCGACACATTCCCTGCCAGGTTACGGGATAAAGGGTATCCTTTTCCAAGGGTCTGGCGAGGGGCCGTGGGAGGAAGCTGCCCCGTGCGGGCTGAGGTGCCCCCGGTGTGGCGTTGGTGAAGCGGGGGTGTTGCACGCCGCTGAGTTCACGGGCATCAGACTGGAGCGACAAGTTTGTCCATCTCAAGGGAGAGCTGTAGTTTAGGTTCTTGCTTCTGAGCTTCAGCAAATAAACATTAAAGCTTTAAAAAAAAACAACCCCAAAACCAACCGAACAAAACCCAAACTACTTAATCATCCAGAACTAACTCCCTATTACCTGGTAGAACCATGGTTCTACCTCTGCCGTGGTCCCACCCTGGTGATGTGTACACAGAGTGAATGCTGCCCCGTTGTCTGACTAGCTCTGATCAACTAATTGTAACAGCAAAGCTTGGGCACTTCTAATGCAAGTGCTTTCCTTCACAGCAAAAAGTGTTGGGTAATGGTGTGACTTTAAAAAAAAAAAAAACTTCTCCTAATTCTACTGGCTGCTTCATTTTACCCAGAACTACAAGTATTTGTTTATCCTGACACCATTTTGCATTTCGTATGTAGCAATAGCTGATTTGGGTAGGTTTGGAACTGAACTTTTTGAGACTGGCCATTAGGTCACAGTAACCTCTTTATATCTGACATTTAAAGTAGATTTATTTTTCCTTCCAAATACTTTTTCTACAAGGTTTGTTCTGTTTCTTTACCTCGACAATTTAAGTTTTACTGAAGCACTGCTCTGGGACATGTAGCTTAAGTTGTTGCAGTGCTAAATGAGCAAAAAGATGATAGACAGGAACAGCCCTTGCCCTAAAAAAAAAAAAAAAAAAAAAAAAAAAAAGGGGG
>NW_015090780.1:5056684-5067750 GCF_001431845.1 Calidris pugnax
ACGCTTACCGGCTCCATTGGCAGAGAAGCTTGAGCTGGCCGAGAACTACTTGTGCTGTCTACGAAATGCCTGTGAATGCATGAATATCTCACTTATACTTCCCACCCTCTCGCCTTCTCGAAGTGAAAAACAGAAACACCCCTTCCCCAAAAAAAAAAAAAAAAAAAAAAGAAAAAAGGGGGACTGTTGCCAAAATATGTATTGGCTTATAGCCAAAGAATCCAACTTCTGAAGGAGCTCTATCAGCATGAGGTAGATTGTAGTCGTTCTGTGTGTACTAAAGATTATTTTAAAAAATAAGAAACAATTAATGGGCCAAATGCTTCCCTTATTTAGCAAGAATTGATAGTATTCAGTTGGAAGAATTTAGAGTTCTGCAAATACAAAGCAAACTTAAGGAAAATTAATACTTCTTTTCAATGTTAAACATCTGTAGCATACCTGACTGTTCAGAATCCTCCAAACTCTCTGTGCTATTGGATGAAAGTGTGTTCCTCTTCCCTGCATTGGTCTTTCTCCTCTGTCTCATTTACTGATCCATGATTTCTGGGGAAGAGAGATTTTCTAAGCTCGTCACTGTGTTCTCATCAATTGCCTGTACAAGCCATTCGTAAAATGACAATGTCACACTCTTCATTAGACCAGATAAAACCTAAAACGTTTAAAAACAGTGCAGTATTAAACATGCCCCTGACTGGCCAGGGGATCTGCTGTTTCACAGCTACCACATCGTAAAAAGAAGCAGCAAAAGGGAAATTCAGAGCAGCGTGTGCTGGGTCTGGCCTCTGTCTGTTAAACTCTCTTGATCGTGACACCTGGCTTTTCTGGCTTTTGTTGTTCCTACTCATTCCCCCGTCAGGGGACATGAACCAGTGGCTGTGTCAGTGCTTGGCTGCTGGCCAGGGTTAACCCACCACGACTGGAGATGAGAGTTTTCTTTAAAATCAATATATTTGTTAATTCGTTTCATTTTACACGTGCAACTTGATTAATTGATCTCCATTCAATAGTCAAATCATGTAGACAGTTTGCAATATTAAAAAAAGGTACTCACCGTCTCCTGTCTTGCGTTATTCTGCAAAACTGCAGACACTGTTTGTCGTGAGCATCCAAACAAGAACACCGAAATGAGGACTGGAAAGTGCTTTGCATCTGCCCTGTAGACCTTTTGCCTCTAAAACTGCCTCTGAAGTTGGAGAGCCCGTATGGCACAGTCCTCCTGTTGGGAGAATCACAAATATTGTGTATTTCGGAAGCCAAGTGAAATGATATTCCATATCTCTTCTGTTTTAGAAAATACATCTCTTGATGCAAAGCAATAAACAGCAGCACAAAAATCAAACCCTTTGCTTACGTCAGAAGTTCTCTGTAGCGGATCACAGCTTCTGCTCAGTCGGCTCAGGCTTTCACCCAAATTATAAAGTAGCAGCCACTCGGCTCAACTGGCAGAATTAACTGGTAACTACACTGGCTCTCTAAAAACCTTTTGATTACCTACCAGCTGATACAAACATGTCCCCAGCTTATAGCTTATTTTCCTGCCTGTTCCCATATTGTGTTGGTTAGCTCCCACAAACACACACAGTTTGTGATGCTCAGTGCTGTAGTTGCTCTGGTGACAAAGGAGCTGTGCCCATTTCCACCAGATAAGTAACATCTTGTCGTCATTGTCATCTTCATGATTCAGAGCCTGATTTGCCATTCATTTTATCACTGAGAAATGGAGAAAACTCTCAGCATGATTCTTTTACTGCATTATGTTTGGAACATGACCCATGGAGTTACAAAAATGAGAAACAGCTCGACAATCTTCCTCGTATGTATCTATGGTACTTTTCTACGAGAGATGATAATTTGTACCACCGCACCCCAGGAAATACTAAGAGGGAGTTCTCTTTATTTCCCTGCAGTCTGGCATGCTTTGTTCTTTAACGGGTTATATTCAACAATATTATCAGGAAAGGACATGCTTTGTTACTGCCTGCTAACATCCCCAAGACGCCTGGGATGTTTAGACTGATGTCATAAATTATTCTCCTACAAGTTGTTGAAGAATCTCAGTTGATAGCAGGTGTACACCACATGGAACTTCTGGAGACGCGCTGAAGTCCCTGGGTACTGGAGGGATGGGCTAAGCAACCCACAAATCCACAAATACTAAATATCTGAAAAGAATCTCATCTTCAAAAGCAGGAGTGGAGGAGGGAAAAAAAAGGCAGGGGAGAGGAAGCAAGAACAGATCTAGAAGGGTTACAGAAAGGTTACAGAACAAAGCCTGAATAATCAGTCTGGAACCACTAACTTCACATAGTTGTACTTCTTTCATTTGCTTTCATAAAAACATCATTAGGCTATTAATTGAAAGCTGCAAATTTTCCATTTTCCCACACTCATGGTGGGCTGAAAGGTTCAGAAACATTATTTTCCTAATCTCTGCAATAATTTTTGATGTAACATCAGTACAGTTGATGCAAATAACTCATTCAAACCTCTGCACTTAGAGTACATACGAGCTTCTAACAGCGCGTCTCTTCTTTCACAGCCTGAGCCAGAGCACACCCACCGAATATAGATTTATCATGAAATCATACTGAAAGATAGACAGTCACAAACAGTATTTCTGTGTGCCAGAGACCATGAGATGGTCTTTCTCTAGCAGACGCTGGTTTCCCTCGCCTATATACAGAAAATTGTTGGATATTTTCACTACTTCCTTCGTTCTATGGCTCTGCTGGGCACTGGGAGAGACCAGGAATATGCATATTAGTCTTAGAAGACTTTAGGACTTGATTTTGGTCCCCTTCTTAGTCAGTCATTTAAAAACCTTTTTGTTGTGTTCAAGATTAGGGGTGATTTTATGATTGAAGAGTATTAATAATTCTATACTGGCATCTACTTTAGAATAATGAATGCTAAAGAGTTAATATGCGTAATTTCTAATATAAATAATTGCTTATGATCATATTCTTTGTACATTCATGTTTTTTATGAAGTAATGGCTGGTATTTAGAAACAGGAGCAGGAGGAAGTTCCTGTATTTTTAAGAGTGGCAAGCCCTCCATGAAAACTGTCTGCTAAAATTCTGTTATTCAACGCCCTGCTCAGATTTAGGCTGAAATGAGGAGACAAGTTTGTTTGGTCCAGCCAAAGGTGAAACCCCTGTTTCGTGGCAGACAGCTTGCCAGGGGATAAAGAAGCTTTTTAAAGCTTTTGCAGATGTCAGCCCATGTTGTGCTAACAAGACATGCTGCGGTATGTTATTCTCATTATTTAAAGTGGTTCCTTGGTAAAAGTCCGCTTTTCCAAGATACTGTTTTTTCTGACTGACTCTGAACGGGAACCTCTGTGGGACTAAGCTGCGGTTCGCCCTGTGTCAGAGGTTCTGCCTGAGCAGCCAGAGAGGAGAAGGGCACGGGTGTTCCTTAGCTGCTGCAGTTTGCAAATTAATGGACCGACTAGAATTGTCATCAACTTCAGTCTTATCTTAATACATCAGTGAGTGAACTACAGGGACTGAGGAAAGGGCGCGCTAACAGCCTGCTCTCTTTGCTAAGAGACAAACAGGCAGGGGTGGAGAATGCAGTGTAATTACAAGTGATAAGAAACATGAATCACAGCCCTAAGCAAAGGAGGAGACTAGTGCTGCTTTCTCATGAAGTGCCTTATGTTCTGTGAAACTTAGAATGTTTCTAAGAGTATGCTTCATCGCTTGGAAAATGTCTTCAAGACCACTTCGTTCTCAGAGGTCCATAAATACATGCCAATGCAATGACACTTTCAAGTGTAAGAATTTTAACTAGAACGCCCAAGCAAAAATTTTTATGTAAGCTAATGTGCAGATGTGCCAATCAGAGATGGAAATAATAATTCTCCCAACATGCCTGGCTTTGATTTCTAATCCAAAAATCCAAACCCAAACCAGATAAACTTCAATAGCAACCCAGAGTCTTCCCAACAGTATTCAGAAAGAGCTAAAAAATATAGTAGATGTTTTCTTGCCTGTCAGTTACTCTGCAACTCATAAATCACAACATTTAAGCAAATGTTAGTGTGTGTAGGGTTATCATTCCAGCAGCAGAACGCGTTGGGATTTCAAGTCAGTTCATGCCTCTTTCTCAGCACTTCAGAAGAGAGAGGAGACACCAAAGAGGTTCAGTTGAACGAGCAGAAGAAGCATTTGCCTAGCAGCATGCTTAATCTTAGATTGGTACAAGTGATTAACAAATGCTACTTTTATTGTTATTATTAATATTTTTTATGGTGCTGCAACGCTCAGGTTCAAAATGAGTAAGTAGAATCACGATTTCTACACGCTGAATAGGAATTGCTGTCACCGTGTAATTGTCACCAAGCATTTGTGTGCTTTCCATCTCAGGTGAGGCACCTGTGTTCCTCAGTCGGGGCTGGCTGCAGGGTGTGCACAGGATGTGTCTCCAGAGCAAGGGGAGGAAGAGCAGGACTGTTGGCCAGCCATCTGCTGGGCTTCTGGGGATGCTGAACAACCAGCTCCCTGACACTGTGCTCCTTGCGGTTACGACCAGGTCCCTGGCCAAAGCACTGGCTAAGAGCCATTTACAAACTTTCTCAGAATTTTTATGTAAAATCCACACATTCTTTAAATTTTTAAACATTTACATTTCATGAGAAATGTTGAATTTCTGACCTTTAACTTGGTAGGCATCATTTCTTCCTTTAGGAGAACAGTGAAATGGGTTTCCACATATTTAAAAGCTAATGTGCATGGTGTGTCCTTCACGCCTTTCTTCTCTACAAAGTGGAGAACAAGCAAACCTGTGCCACTTGGGATCAGCCTCTCCGAGGAACATCCTTGAACTGGTATCTGTGTGGGCATACACAAACCTGAGCTTTCTGTGGACGTGACCCTCTTTTGTAGAGTTCAGTTACCAGGCTGACCGCTGCAGCCAGGGACTGGCACACAGCTCTGCATGCTCACTTTTAAAGCACTTGCTAAATTACAGAAGGTCTGAGTTTAAGGAAATAGTTTCTGCTTCAGTATAAACTATAAAACTAAAAAAAGATGCTAATGCAACTCTCCAGTACCTGGAATTATTCCATATGATGAAATTATAATTAGTGCAGCAGATCTGTTATCTGAAGATATATATATCTATCTTAGAGAGAGAGAGCAGCACAAAGCTAATGAAAGCACAGTGTGCTGTTGTCACTTGCACTGGAAGGAGCACACAGCAATCTCTAGGGCAAACGATGTTTCTCTGAGAATTTTAAGAGAAAGAAAAGGACAGATCTGCAGATTGGATACTCAGGTGCTGAAATAACCTACAGTATTTCTGGACTTTATGTCCACAAAATGCAATCACAGCCGCTCTCCCCCTAAAGCTCAGCTAGCTCTTGAAACAAGTTTTTGCCATTAAATGAACAGAAATAGACATTTGTTTGTTGAAAAAGACAGGAAGCACTGAGTGACAGTGAAACAGCCATTCTGAACCTGTGATATCAGTGAATATTTCCCACAGAAAAAACCTGCCCATTGCATGATTTCTACCTTCAAGTCTAACTGGGAAGTACGATTTGCCCCAGTCCTGCTGCCCCTCAGTTGTACTCCAGTGAGTGTTCAGAACTCAGGCAAATCCAATTGGTTTATTTTAATTTTTATACCATGTGGCTGAGTTTCTCATGCTATGTTATAATTGACCTATGAGCTGCTATTATTTTCTACTTTCCCAGCCACTTCAACACAGTAGATACCTCCAGGGCACTGGGAGTTTCAGCCAAACCAAAGGGATGTGAGGGGGTTGCAGCAATCATCTCAGATGCTGTGATTTCAGTATTCAGCAATATATTTTCTGGCGCCTGTCCAGGCCAGCAAGGCTCCCAACAGTCTCCAGTGTTTTCAGACAGTTTCAAAATGTATGAGATCCATGTAAGGACCACTGAGAACAAAGAACGGGGAAAGGAAGCAAAATTTAACATCATCCAAGAGAAACAAAATGTCTCTAGAAGGAAGATATTTCCTGTATACTTTGATATAAAGCTACTGCAGTGATACTGCGTATTCTGTAGGTGAAGAAATCATCGGCTGCTCTGAAAGCTGGGTCCAGCTCTGGCTGTAACGAGCATATTTTGTAACAGACTACTTCACCGTAGGTTGTCTCCCACAGCATCCTTTCCTTCTCATCCTCACCATCATCATTTAGGAAGCAAAACACCTTCTTCAAAGAAGTGCCTGACTTGTTGGTTTTCTCTCGCCCTAGCCCCTCAATTTAGTAGTGGCCAGTGCTCCTAGATACCTAAGAGGCTCCTGATATCCAAAAAGAGGTACCTCCTCAATCTTGCCCCATTTGGTCGAGTCTTCGCTTTTGTTTTTCCAGTCTTACTCTCTAATTAATACTTGCTAGTTTGTGAGGACCCAAATTAGTTATCGTTAATTAGCTATAGCTAACATAGTTAATGAGCTAAGGACTGCACACATCTGCTTATCATCCTGTTCCACCAACCGCACGAGTTCTTGGATTTCCCTCCTCCTGGGACTTCCTGGTACCCAAGGACAGGACTGTGAGAGAGGCTGAAGGCTTTGTGTCACGAGTCATCCTCCTCCTGTAGCTGTCAAAATGATGTTACACGTTTTCTTTTTCAAATGCGATCAGAAAAATACCTTGAGTTATTGAGTGAAAGGCTGGGCACATTTCTTGAGGAAGCAACACGAAGTCAGTCCAAGGGGGTGTATGTTTCCATTAACAGCCCAACTGCCCAGCGGCTGGGAGCGCTCACCTCAGCTAATTAACTGAGCCCGTTTCACAGAAATACCTCTCAAAACAACACTGCTCGTATCCTTCATACCAGTCATAATCTGCTCCCAGTTTTATGGCAAGGTATACGATTGATAGTTTAAATACATAAATAAAATCCTGTGCAGTGTTTTCTGAGAGGCCCAAACTCCCACTGCTCCTTCTTCTCCCTCTGACTGGCAGGGAGTGTTTCTGGTGAGTGGGCTGCTTCTAGCACAAACACAGGTAAATCCCAAAGGGCAGAGCAGCTGGAAAATATGGATGAAAGGAATGAAGCTAGGTATCAAATGGTAGCTTTTACAAGCTTATTGCCAGCTTCTGCAGTGACTGCAGCAGCGCACAAAGAACACCCACTCCAACGCCTGTTTCTGCCTCTCTCCACAGTGTGTACAGTTCAGAATCCCCTGCTGCTTTAAAAACAAATAAAACAAAAACCTGGGGGGAAGACAAACACACAGTGTTAAAATTCAAGACTGCTGAAAGCGACTGTGGTTTGACAGCCCTGGAGACTGATTATTCTTTAATAATTCGAATTAGACCAACGTGAGCAGCAGTGGTGAAATTTCAGGGCATTAGCTATTGGTGTCTCGCCCTGACCCAGCGCCCGCAGGCCCTGCTCCTGCAGCCACAGCAGATTTCGGCTGTGGAGGGAGATAATTTCAAGTCTTTCAGAGAATACTGCTGTCAAAGCCAATACTGGGAGTACAGTAAATAGGTGCCACAGGAAGGCTAAGGGGATATAGTCGACTTTTAGACAGTGGGGAGCATGCGAACTGTGCAGGTTTCAGACAGTAAGACACTGAAAGGGTGAACTCAGTGCACAATTTAAATATGCAAGAAAAATAACTATGTTTGATTAACAAGCCTAAAAATCAAATTAGTTTGTTCATGGTAAAAGACAACAGTAACAGCAGAAGCCTGCTACTATGTTCAGTAAATCTATTTGAAATACTCTCCACTTGATGGGAAGATTTGTGCAGCTTTTTAACACCAAAGATCCTCCAATTTGTAGGATTACAGATATTTACAATCTGTCATTTAAATTTTCCCAAAAATTTGTAACTAAAAAAAAAGGAGAAAGTTAAAAGGAATTGATGGAGATAAGGAAGATGATCTGCTTTATACTTGTATTTTTTCTAGCAGCGAGTATGGCCATAGATTCCATAGCTTTAGTTATTTCAGTTGTTAGTAACTTCTTAGGATTTTTCTTTTTATTCTTCAACACTCAGGCTACATTAGAACATACAGTGCATCCACACAGTCTGATCTCAGTAGCATCCACACATCTAAGACAAATAGAGTTCAGAGAACATGTGGATAGTAAAGTCTGCAAAATGCAGGGCAACCTTCATTCAGAAAAATAAAATTAACTCGACAGGAGATTCATCACTTCCCTTTTGGCAGCTGGCTCTGATGGTTAACCATGCGCGCTGTTTAACCGACAGATCAGCTTCCTCGTTTGAACTGCCTGGCTCCCAGCCACTGTTTTATCATCACGCCTTTGGCTAGCAGGTATGTTCAGTCTGATCTATTAAGATTATAAGCACATGCTTAATTGTTTTACTGAACAAGAGATCTGTGTACTTTTATTTCTAGTAATATACAGGACATCATCCCTTCTTATCTAATAATGAAGATAGTTCTTAAAAAGTGGGGTAATTGTAATTCTTCGTAATACCACTTAATATCCATAAGGGTGAAAAGCACTTTAAATTATACTACGTGGGCTTCTGTTCAACAAAATGAGATACGGGTAACAAGAAGATGTGCTGAGGGAAAAGTCAGCCAGCAGAGCATCCAGTTAGAACAGGAGTGTCCAACTGGTTGGCTGAAGTCTCCTCTTCTCTCACAGCATCCCGAGGCATCACTCCCTCCCTATGTATGAGCAGAACCATGAGTGAAGCAATGACAGGGTACAAATTGTTTCCATTCTAGGATGACTTTCTGGTGGTGACCTGAGCCCGTAATGATCAAAGACCATTAACTTGTAACTCTTAGAGAGCTGACTGTATGTGGAATCAGCTGCTGTTGTCTGTTCAGCTTCTGACAAGTCCTGGACCCCCCAAAAAACCATTTGTCATCACTTTCAGGAAAGATCAGAAAATGAAAGTTATGAAGAGCCTTTCTCACCCCAACAGGTGTCATGTTAGGTCAGGAAAAGGGGTTTCTACAGGGGAACTATCTGGAGTCAGCCTAGTGCTAAGGAATATCTGACTTGCGTGTGTCACAGACACAAACTGTTCTTCATTCACGTGACACAAAGCGCCACGTTCTTTGTGTGGTGTCCCCACATGGCCACACTCTGTGAAATACTCACCATACCCTCTACCAGAATTTCATTCAGCTACTCCTCCATTGAGGATAACAGCAAATACTGATACAAGATATATCATCTAGAAAAAAAACCTTCTGCCTTGATTTAGACTTTGATTAGTCTCTGTTTTCTTCTCTAACTTAGAGACTTAAGCAGCAGGTTGTCGCTGTGTTACCTCAGTGGGTACTGTTTAAAAGACAAATCATTCTTTCTTCTTTAAAATGTGTCTGTAGCTATAGATCAAGATAAGCATAATTTATCACTTGATAAAAACCCATACATTGCAAACTAATTCCTGAGTAATCAATCTTATCAGTGAGAACAATTTACCAACTTTTAATTATCTCTGTTATGCAGCCTTTTTCTACAACCCATAATTGCCTTATTCTGCTCTGACTTACCTGACTTTCTTTAGGTCATCTTCTTTCCCACTTAAGACTCCCACCATTCCCAGCATAGAGACTCCCTCTATCAAAATACCTAATGCACTCAGTGGTCTGGACTAACCCCAGGCTCACGGAGGAGTATAAAGCAGTACTGAGACACACGTGTGGAGGTGACTTCTCATTTCCTTGGCAATAGCCTCAGAGGCTGCACATTCTGCACTTTGTGTTTTCCACAGCTGCCACCCTGCTGACATGAGGGGTTTCTCAGCAAGGACAGGCACACGGATAGGAACAGCCCCTCTATCATCACTCTGCCTCCAGCAGCTTCAGTAAAAACTTTAAGCACTTTTCCAGAAAAGGAGGAGAGGCCGTGCCCAGGATTTGTTGTGAATATATTACAACAGCGCTTAACAGCCTCCTCCGGGGGGAGGGAACCAGAGGAGGGAGTAAAGTTTGTCTCTGAAGTAGGGAGGAGAGAGTAACCTGGAAGCAGAAAATATTAAGGAATTTATGATAGGAATAAGAGATTATAAAGTGAAGGACATAAGTCAGGGGAAATAAGAAAGAAAAATAATAATAAAAAGCTGTTGTAGTGTTTGATGTAGGAAATAAAACCCCAAAAGATGTGATAAGTAAATAAGCAGGAAAAAGATCAGAATCACCAGGAAAACTTCCCCAATCTTTAACACCATCTTTCTGGCCTCCCATTGTGTGTACGGTCATCAAAGTTGCATTAGAGCCAGATTTTTAGTAAATATAAACACTTTGAACAACACGTGTACAACAGCAACATAAAAGCCCTGTTTACAAACAGCCAGTGTGTGCGGATCCAGCGGGTCCTGCCGGGTAAGAGCAGCAGCAGAGCTCGGGGGGGATATTAAATTGCAGAAGCAGGTCTGATTGTTCTCATCCACAGCCCAAAGTGCCTCTGGACTCGCTGGGATGTTGTTCCGGGGGGGACACCGGGTCAGAATTAGTGCCTGGTCATTCAGACGTGGGATGGGAAACCTTAATCCTGAATAGCCCAGCGGCAGCAGTGCTGTGAGGCTGTACAGGTGTGTGTCTTTGGAGCACAGTAGCTAAAATGTAGCATTCTGTGTGGATGTTTAATATTCAAATTGAATATTTGAATTTAATATATTAATTCTAGAGCTTGCGTAGAAATGTCCCGTCAAATGGCATAAAAATTAGGTGCAATAAGAATCAGAGTCTCCTAGAACTGATGTCAGATTGTCACCAGCTAAAATACATACCAAGCAGCGGGGGTAGACTTTGCATATCTGAGAGATCTGCTGTTATTTTATGTACAACTAACTTCCATTAAGAAAGCAGACACTTCTAGCCCCAACTGTTTAATATCTGGATTATTATACATACTTCATTGCTAATGCTATAGGTATCATGAAAATGTTAGAGATCTTTACTCTCTACTTTTGGTTCCTTAGTGATATTTGCACAAAACTTGCACAAAAAAAATTATTTGCATCATTGAGTGCACACTATTAATGCACATTAAATACTTATCCCACTAGAATGAAAATTATAATTCCTGTAGACTTAAGACAGGATATCCTAAAAAAAAAAAAAAAGGGGGGGGGG
>NW_015090780.1:5067954-5069308 GCF_001431845.1 Calidris pugnax
AAAAGGTTGTGGTTAATAAATGACAAATAACCTTTTGTCTCATCGCTCTCCCCCCGTGCGCCCTCACTAGACGTAAGAACGGATAACATAAAAAAAAAAAAAAAGGGGGGGTGGAGGGTGTTTAAAAGCATCAGAATTCTATTTATTCAGTGCGCAGTGGAAAAGGAGTGTCCTTCCACATTCTGACTGGTGAGCTCTGACTTAAATATACTGAGTCATAATATTTGGCTAAAATAACTGTAAGTAATCCTGGGGGGATTAGTGCAGGTATGGAACCGAGGATGAATGGCTTGCGTGAATACATGATACTTAGAGGTTGGTAGAAGTTCAAAAGACCCGTCATCAGGCATGGCCTCTGGCCAGGACACACACGTGAATTTACAAATTAAGCACCCTAAACCCCATTTGACTTAACCTATTTTACTGCTACTTTCTATTTTTCCTATTCCTTTTGTTGTTTTAATCTGATTAAAAGCTTTGCAATAGATTCGAAGGCAGATCCAAGTTAGAACTGTTCCCAAAGGGCAGCCGGTGGAGTCCTTGATGGCACACGTAGAAGCTCCCAGTCACACAGTCTGAAGATCTGCCATTTCTGAGGTCCATCAAAAGAAATCTGTTTTCAGATTCACCTGATCATTTTGTAATGACCCGATTGCTGTGGTTGCTACCGGCCTGACACCCATCACCTGTGAGAGCCTTACACATCCTTAGGGCTGTTTCGTTACTTGGAGAGAGAGGATGCAGGGAGCGGTGCCGGAGGAGGCGGCCTCTGGGCTCAGGGATGCGGGAGGGGTCAGTCTCGCAGGAGGATTTCTGTTCCTGAGGTGCTGCGGGCCCAGCCCCGCTCCCCCCGCACTGACCCGCGGCTGCCTCCAATGCACGGGAAGTGTGTGTCCAAAAGTTGTTTTTATTATGAGCTGAAACAAGAACTAGTGCTCGCCGGAATCGTAAAAGGCGCTGTTTTGTAACGTCTTAAATCCGGTATACTGAGGCTTTCAAAAATTATTAATGTCAAAGCATTTTTCCACATGAATTTTTATCAAAACCAGCACAGTCGCACACACACACTATTCCTCCTTTCCCAAGGAGCGGTTTATTAGAAACAGATCTCTCCTCCGAAATAGCTGCTCCTGTCCCCGTGACCGGTTCCCCCCGGCGGTACCGGTTCCCCCCGGCGGTACCGGGTGCCCGGGCTCCCCGCGCTGCTCCGACGGGGCGGCTCTCGCTCCCCGCACCCCCCGCACGCTCCGGCGGCGGGACCGGGCTCCCCGGGGCGCAGGGCGGGCTCCCCCTTCCCCCCCCCCTTCCCGCTCCGCGGCCGGTCCCGCGGGGCTGCCCCGGGGGCGGGCAGGGA
>NW_015090780.1:5070254-5122487 GCF_001431845.1 Calidris pugnax
GGGGGGGGGGGAGGGTCCGGGGGCTGCCGCCCCCCGCCGCTCCCCAGCCCGCTCCCGGCCGAGGGTCCTTCTCCTGCGGCGCCGCCCCGGTCCCGGCGGGAGCGCGGTGTCAGAGGGAGGGGAGCTCCATGGCGCGGCTTTTCCCACACACACACCTCCCTCCCACCCCGGCCCGGCAGAAACCCGACCCGCAGACGCCTCCCACCCGCCGGCACCCCCCGCCTCCCGCCGCCGCCTCCCGCCGCCGCCCCCCGCGCCCGCAGGTGCCGGGCCGGGACGGGCAGCACCGCCCGGGACGGGAGGCTCGGCTCGGCACCGCCCGGTCCGCGTCCTGGGCAACGTGGGCAGCTCCAGGAGGGCTTGTGCCATGAAAACGCCAAGTTTGGACCCAAACCTGGGCTACAGGGTTGGGAATTGTTCGGGGCTTTTTCCCCAGGACTCTGCTAGTTATTTTCCGGGTGAAGTTAAGTCACCAATTTACTAACGCTTTCTTTTTCCCCACTTAATCGTGACAGCTCCGTGCAGGCAAACCCTCCCAGAGTGCAAAACTCAAGGTAAAGGGTGAAACACCCGACACGTGCCGGGAGAACCGCTCCCGCTGCGGCCCCGCTGGTATCACGGCGGCTGTTCATGATAATGGGTGAGGGTTTAAGGGTTAAGGGAACGGGCTATATCTTCTCTTACAGTAGTATGTGTAATACATCCTGTTATAGGAAACGTGTAGATAGCATGTGGAGAAAGGTTAGCAAATTTAATTGTGGGTATTTTAAATCAAAACACAATGTTTTATTTAAGAATGTTTCAGTGGTAACAGGAAGAGCTGCAGCCAAAATTGCTTTTATGTATCATGCCAATTTGACATATTTGTTGAAATCTGTTTTGCGAGTAGGAAACTAGTTGCAGGACCGCTCAAGTTACGTTATCCCAAGCAGGAACGCTGTTCTCCACCACATCCCACTCTTCTCCAGCCCTGCCCCCAGTTCCAGCTTCTGCCCTGGACTATTCAGTAACAACACTTACAAAAAACCCTCGTTAAGATGTCACGTTTTGTCACTTTGTCAAACCTTGCCTTTTGCCAGTTTCTAAAGATGGTGAGTTTCATGGGAGAGCTTTAGTTGCCCGGTAATTTAGTATTCCCAGCTAATAACAAAAGGTCGATGGTCATCAAAGACAGGGGAAGAGCTAGAAAGTTCCTTTTTTCTCAAGCTTTGCTGAGACCACAGCTCTCTGTGGACACTGAAATTGCTTTTGTTTGGCACAGTTTATGCAAATGCCAAGACTTTGCACTATAGAATTGAAACGTCAGAAGCATTAATCATGCCCTGTCTCCAAAACCCAGTTAGAAAAGACAGGATTTCAGTCAATTTCTAGGGTTTGTACCCCTGCAGCCGGTGCCTCTCAGGAGGACGTGGCTGTGAGCAGCTTGCTCAGGTGTTGACACCAGATTTGGTTCTGCTCATTTGGGATAGTTCCGGTGCCGTCGCTGGTGTAACTCCGTGGGGGGAGTAGGTCCCATGGAGCTGCTGAAGGTGACAGGACATGGAGGTTCCCTCCTCCCCCAGGGCAGCCAGGGCTCCCCCCTGGGCAGGGGTCCTGCAGGGACCCACGGGGTGATGGCTGTGGGGCTGACGGGGGGGTCGTGCTCCCCGAGCAGCGGCAGAGCTACGCCCCGGCTTCCAGGTGTGCAGCTGCTGATACTTTGAAAGGTTTCACAAAACATCTCTGAGAAAAAGAATAGTTTTGAAGTTATTTCCATTTCTTATATAAGTAGAAAAAATAATTGTTTCAAATCAGGAAGCGGTAGGTATTGTACTCTGATACCGTTGGATACACGATTGCATTTTAACTTACCTGAAAAAGGAAAAAAATAGAGATTTATTGTGCAGTTACTGTTTAACAGAACTCATCACTGCAGGAAATAGGGAGTATGGGTTAGATGTTGCTGGGTTGATAAATAACAATGACATGAGTCCAAATTCTCATTTATGAATTTCATTTTATTCATTGCAACATTTTTTTTAATAATGATATAAAATTATCATAGGAATAAGAAATTAAAATGAATAATATGTAACTCTATCATATGTATAGGTCCATTATGGCATAAAAAGGTCATGTGTTGTGAATTGATTTAATCACATTTTTCTAAAAAATATTGTTCAATTTTTTTTTAAATGATACTTTGAAGGTCTCTTCTGTATTGCTTTACTTTTTCTTCCGTGTCCTGTTTTATTTCTGAGAAGCCAGGGGAGGCCACATCAGCACTGATACCGAGTGCTGTGTAAACAAAAGGAGTAATAAAATATATTCTGAAATTAGCTATCAGAGTTCAGAAATAAAGGGCAAGGTTTTGGTCAAATGATCTCAGGTAAGCTTTAAAAGATAAGACCTGGGCTCTACAGGAAGAGAGAGACTCCCAGGGAAGGAACTAATGCTTCTGAATGTTGTTGGCCTGGTTCTCATTTACACTGATTATCAAGTCATTTGTGTCACCTGTTACCTAATGACTTGAGACCTTTTTATTTAACAAACACAGCAGTCACAAAGCAGAATGCCGGTTAAGCGAATAGCAACAAATACATCTTAAAAATCCAAGGTTCCACTTGGAGTTGGGGTAGTTATAAATGATGTGTGGGTATCAGTGCTGGTGATACGTGTGGTGCAAAGTGGGTTTGTAAATCTGTTTAAGGATTAATCTTTTCATTTAGTTTAAAAAAAAAAAAAGTAGTAGCTATTGAGGTAGTGGGCATAAATTGGAAGCCAAGAGATCCACTTTGTATTATTTTACAGCTTTTCTTTCAAAATTGTTTTCACTTTGTAGGTTCCTTTCTGTATTTCATTGTCAAGTCTCAGAGTGGATGAGACTTTGTGAGACTCTCGAGAGCCCTGGCCACAGTGTGTGGAATCAGTTCTTCCCTTCATTCCCATCCCCACCATGGTCCTTGCTGGAGCCCTCCCTCTCCCCACGGAGACCCCCGGAGCCAGCGCTGTGGGGGAGCCCCGCAGGAATCCCCTGGGCCAAGACACTTCCTCCTTGTGGGGCCACCCAGGCAGCTGAGGGAAGACAATCAGCAGATCTACCCTGGTGTAAGTACTGTCTATTTGAGAACTTCTAATTGACTGAAGGGAGAATGCATCTTAAAGATGAGGTCAAGGCTGAATGAGTCCTGGAATGTGGAGCAGCCGAAACAGATGATGTTAAGAAAAGTAAGCTCAGATTCCAGATTTTAAGTCTGAAAGCCCTGGACTGCCATTTCAATTAGGAACATAATCTTGGTTTTGTTTAGCCCTTCTCTGCCCCTTGTATCCCTGCTTTATAAATACACTCGTGCCATTGTGAAGCAATCAGAGACCCCAGCAGTAATTCCACAGCATTTAACCTCCATCATACAGGTGACTATGCAAAATAGTTATGAGTTATAAAGAAGTTCCAGATGTGTTTAAATAAGGTTGGTTACTGAGTGAAACCACTTTAAAAGCTAACCTTCTAGGATATATTTACCCTGGTAATAAAGCCTGCATTTAAAAGGTACGGTAGGGTTTCAGCAGCAGTGGGGAATTTTTTGGCACTATTCTTACAGCTTCACAGCGGGCCAAGAGGAAAGCCTGGCCAATACAGTTGGGATACTAGCTAAAGGCAACCAATCTATTTATTACATTTATAAGCCATTCTTATCTCTTTTCCCACTCTTTTGCTTCCTTGTTAATCACAATGTTCTTTACTACTATTGAAAGAAATGATACTAAGGTGCAAGCACTGTTTAATAGCATGGGCTGCATCACCCTCACAAAGCAAGCAACTTAATAGGTGGTAGCTGATGTTTGAAAAAATGTGCTGAAATCAGTAGGTTCCCCAGAAAACATTATCTTCTGATTGTTATTTAAGTTACTTTTTGCTTGGGTTCCATAGCCAGAAAGCTGAAGTTAATCTTGTCTCCCCTCCTGTTACAGACAGCCCTACTCAGGGCCCTTTGATGTCAGTGCAAAGAATCCCATTTTTAGTGGCCTTTGAACCAGATGTAGTAAAAGGGCAACTGAGCATTTTGTAGGGGTTGCAGTTGGGTAACTTGCTTAAAGGAGGAGAGTTCTGTTACCTATTTCTGTTTTCCCATTCATTTTGTTATTTTTAATAGTTATATACCATTAAAAGTAATGTAGATACTTGGCAAAAGCAACGAGGATAAATGCCTCTGCTCTGATCATGTTACGGTTTATTTAGATAAAAGCAAAGCAAAGAAGGAACCGTATTGCTGTTTTCCAACCTTCATAGCAGCAGAGCAATAGCACACAAATTTAATGATTCCTGCTTGTTTCAGCTATTGTGAAATTTAGGAAGGAGTTTGCATAAGATAACATATCCTGCTGTTGTAATATGCTGGAGACAGGGCTCAGATCTCGGGATAAGGAATGCTGCAAAAACCCGAAGTGTTATTATCCCTCCCCACCACTCTCCCCAGGATCTGAACCTGACCTCACTTCCTGGACCCAAACAATCTCCGTCTTTGTCAAAATAACAGGATTTTACAGGAAGAGAATTTTCTATAATTATTATGTGAAACAGTTCTTTTCCTCAACACACACTCAGGTTTGGGCACGTTACTGAACAAAGTGAATTCCATATCAAAATGTGATCAATCTGAACACTTCTTGTGTTTGTAAAGAGCGGGGGGAGCTGCCAGCAAACAACAACTAGAGGTGGGGACCGGGGTGGTGTCTTGCCAAAAGAGCTTGGCACCTGTGGCAATGAGGGAGGCAGAGAGGGCAGGTCCGTCGGGAGGGACAGTGGGGTCTGGAGGAGCACTGCCAGGAGGAGAAAACAGGAGCTCCAAAGCACCTCGGGTTGGGCAGGGGCTGGTCCAGAGTGTTCCTGGATCAAGATTTGGGTTCTGGCCTGGGTTTCCTTCCTCAGCAGCCTGGTAGGAAACCTGTGCTCAGTTGTCTGTGGTGCGTGAGTGGGGAAGTCTGTATTCCTGGGAGGAAAGGGAGGTGTAAAGATAAGCTGGAGAGCTCCTGTCTCGGAGTGCGCTGAGCTGAAGCCTACCTGGGGCCTTTGGAGAGGGCAGGTTTTGCATCTGTTGGAAAGCCAAAGGACCAGAAACCCTGGATCTACTGTGGTGTCTGGAGCAGGCTCTGAGGGAGGGATGTGCTGGAGAGGTGAGTGTCTGCTGTTGGAGCCGCTGTGCTCCTGGGCACCAGGAATCGTGCCAGGGCACCACAGCGACGCTGCTTTCTACAGCTCCCTTTGTCTGGAGATGCAGCAGCTTGGGTGGAATAAAGCCTAGAGCTTGTCTTGCAAATCCTGTGTTCGTAGCCCTTCTGGCTGTGAAGGCTTTACAACATCTGCTGGATTTCATTGAGAGTGTGGCCTCTGAGTAGTGACAACTCCTGTTTGCCTCGTTACGCAGTATGGGCTGTTTCTTGGTGTGGCTCAGTGATGGGACATACAGGTGATTGCAGAAGCTTGAAAAGCCCTGTGTGGGACCACTGAGGTGCAGGAACATCTTCTTACAGATCCGTAGATGAGATGGGTGTCTTCTAACAGCCAGGCTTGTTACATAGTAAGGGCAGTCAGGAACAGAGCTTAATAAAATGCACATCAGTAAAAAAACCTTATTTATTTTGAATGATATGCCCAGGTGGATAAGACTGTTAATGTCCACGCAGCAGTCAGTGTACTGTGAGGAAATAATTTATTCACCTATATGAAAACCAAACAGGCTGGTCATGACTACCTTTATTCTGTGGCAAATTTCCTCTTCAAACTTAAAAACATTGGTAAGAGATTAATGTTTCTGGTGCTGCCTTGTAGGATAGTATAAATAACAGTTCTGCTGTGGTTACCAGCTACTAATGAAGTTAGTGTCTCTTAGTGCAACTTCTTGGTAAATCCAATTTCACATACAAGTACAGGTCTGACCATTTCTTTCTCTGGAGGATGCACAGCTGAGACTCATCAGTCTGGCAACAACCTTGACACTGTGTTTGAATATATAACCTTTCCTCTCCCCAAGTAACTTATCTCTCCCTAAGAAAAGTCTTTCAGAGAGAAATAAACAAGTGTCTGCCTGTATGAACTAGTAAAGGGAAAACAAAATGAAAAATGGAGCTGTATTATTTAAACAGTGTGACATGACAAACGGCAAGTGCTGCTCACACCTCGCCCTCACGAGGAGCGTGCTCTGGTGATAAGCTGTGGCTGAACCCAACCTTTACTTGCTGAACCTGCCTTTGTGAACGCTTTGCGTTTTGCAATGGCATGATATTTTAATCCTCCACGTTTCCTTCAGACCCTTTGTTGGGGTGAAATCCCACAAGTGTCTGAACACAACGACAAGGCCAGGCTGGGCATCGGTGCTGTGGGTGACCTGCCTCCCCGTCCCCTGGGGCCGCTGGGGCTCGGTGCAGAGGCTGCATGGGTTAAACTGTGCTGGTACCCGGGCAGTCTGTGTGTGGGGATCAAGGGGCTGTGGTGTGAAACCTGGGGTAACAACTGCTGGCCATCTGTGCAGGCTGCGTGGCCCTGGGCTGGTGCAGATGTCACTAACAAGGTTAAGGAAGCTCCTGCCTTGCCAGTGTGTGCGCCGTGCTCTGAGCCTTTCTGCAGCACAAAGAGGGTACATGGCTACTTTTGTGCATTCTAAAAAACCACATAGGTGTGTGTTAGGGGCCTGGCAGTCTCATGGCAAAGAGATAATGGCTGTTCAGGTCCAGATCACCAGGTTGTTTCCAGCTTGAGTCGCTGTTCGGAGATTCCAGTGTATGAGCATGTTGGGTTGGGTCTGCTTTGGTGGAAAAACAACAGTTGGCAACATCCTGTTCAAAAGGAACAGCACTTCTCAGAAGAGGCAGAAATCCACAAAACAAACATACAGGGTTACAAGATGAACATAAGCCTAATGTAACATGGGAATTGTTAATCTATTCAGTTGTGTTCATTGCCCTGATTGCACTTTGGACGGTCTCAGCCTCACGTTCAGCTCAATAACATAAGCCTGGGAATAACAGGCTGCCAGAGATGGCAGGAGTTCTGTACGGTTTGTACAAACTCTACTCAGTGTCCTCCCCTTGCTGCCAGGGAAGAATAACTGGGCATTAACCAAAGTAGGGAGGTTGGCCGTGTTTTGTGGGGAAATAGGAAAAATAATGGGGGAAAAACAGTAGGCAAAGGAAAGGGAAAGGAGAAAGTCAATTAACTCACTTTTCATGGAAGTGTCTTTTCTGTATAAAGACAACAAAAGGAAAAAGGATGAGGAATAACCAAAAAATAAAAAATATAGTAGGAGACTTAATGGGGGAAGTAGAGAAAAGGAATAAAGCAACAGGGCAGAGGAAGAAGCGATGCTGATCCCTCCCCCAGGGCCAAGTATATCCCTCTAACGGCAAGGCCAGGGTTCTGCTTCTCTCCTTGCCTGAGTGGTTCTTTACAGCAGATAGCCAGGCACCAGCACGCTTAGAGCTGCCTGTCCTCCGAGCTCCCAGGTGCTGTGCTATTGCTCTGGCGAAAATTCTTCAGCTGTAAACATTTTCAGGCCATGGTTGTGTTGTTAAGGGCATGGAGAAAAAAGGCAGTCTGAGATAGTTTCTTAGTATGGTGTTAATTTTCATGTATTTTAGAAGATACATTGTGGTAAACATTGAAAATAATATTGAGGCAAAGTAGAACAAAAGGCAAGCTCAAAAAGCTATTTTATTGATTGAAGGACTTGACGCAGGAGGGAATGAAGAAGGACTGGAAATTGTACGACTCTGCTAACGGTCTGGCTGCATTCCTTTGTCAGTGTTTTTATTGACTTTCACTTCCAAAGACACAGTGATGCTTCAGGCTGTTCTCTGAAGCTGGGGTGTATCTTGCTGACAGGATGCGTCGCTGCTGGCCAGGGCTGTGGCTGCAGACACACATGGCACCAAAGGACAGAAGAGTTGGCATCGTGCTTCTCTCACGCTGCAATGCTATTGTTTCCATACCTTTTGTATTTTGAATAGCAGTGCTTCACATGTTAGAAGGGCCATAATAAAATTTATTATCCCAGGCCCTGAAATAGTTTATTGTTGTTTTGACATTTTTGTCTTTTACTGTTTTATGTTTTCTCTGACCAGGAATAGAGAACTAGGATTCAGACTTTCTGCTTTTTATATTTGCAGTTTTGCAAAGCACAGATTACCCTAATGTCTATACCAGTTGAAATCAGAGTGGAGGTGACTATTTGTTGCAATGCTATGTAGCTGAAGAGACACAGGACTCATATTCATTTTGTGATGAATCAGAATCCAGGGCAAGGATTTTATGTGTCCATCATTGCCATAATAGTGACGGGCAGAAATTCACGCTCATACTCTAAGGTGGCTGCAAAAAGGATGATGAAGATTATGATGAGCTCCAGTTATATTATAAGCTGTCAGTCTTTCACTTGAGTAGTTTTTCACTGAATCTAATGGTGTCTGATCAGCCAGAGATCCATTCCGACAGCTTGATTTGCTTTTAGTTACTTAGTGAAAAGATGCACAAGTTACAAATAAATTGTAACTAACTGTTGCTTTAATGTATTTCCTTCAAATAGTTTATACTTGGGATTCTGACAATGCACTGGGACCTTAATATTTGCAGAATATAATAAAAATGCTAAAAAGGGTTGGCAGGGAGAATAAGGAGATGTGAGCAAGTAAAGATAGTTACACTGCTGGAAACTGGCCACCCAAGAAGATCTGGCAGAGAAAGTAAAGTATTAATAGCATTATTAATCTTCTGAGTTTACTGCCAGTGAAATAAGTCGAGAAAGCAAGAGGAGGGAGGAGAAGTTATGAAGCA
The DNA here is from genome assembly GCF_001431845.1 of Calidris pugnax. Taxonomy (NCBI): domain Eukaryota; kingdom Metazoa; phylum Chordata; class Aves; order Charadriiformes; family Scolopacidae; genus Calidris; species Calidris pugnax. The sequence continues at coordinate 5,079,061 of NW_015090780.1, forward strand.
GCAGCACGAATCATGAGACAGAGGCAGTTGTCAGAGGTACGATGTTTGTGGTTCCCGTTACAGACTGGGAGCACCCTCGGGGACAGCGGCGGTGCCACATGTCACAGACACTGCTGCTGCAGGGGGACGAAGGGCATGGCAATGTTTACACTCCATACGCCTCTGATATGCAGTAAATCCCCCGCGATGGTTTAGCACAACAATCAGAAGCCATTTTTGCATGGGCTTGGGGAGGAGGGGTTTGTGTTCTGAGTTACCAAATGCATTTCTTCTGCTGGTTCTCGCAGCGTCCCTGTGCCGTGGCGCTGTGCCATCGCTGCTGCTCCTGGGGCTTTGCCAAAAATCAAAAGTTGTTTTCCTGATATTCTGGATAGACTTTTTTCAGACGAACAGTTCCTGTAACTTCAGAATGTCCCAACCCATTGAGACTGTCATTCATGAAAAGTTTGGGTCACAGTTCAAATTGTTTCTAAAAAACCGCTTCTTTCCAATCCAGCCCCACCAAGGCAGTGCCACATCACGTGCTGGAAATCCCTGCTGTACTTCTGCGTTCACGCCAGTGCTTGGCAGAAACATGTTAAGCTTTAATTAAGGGGTAACTTTTATTTCTAACACATAAAGAAAAATCTGCTTTAAGTCTGCGGTTTTCTATTAAGGTTCAGATTTAGTTGCCAGTTTTCAGTGAACACTTTTCTTTTATTCACTATTTTATTTTGTTGCTCTTGTTGCTTTTGTTGCCTTCCTGACACTCAGCACGACTTCACAGCTAAATAATGATCAGTATAAATTTTCTAGTATATGCTTTTCAGAATTTAAGAACAGGCTGTAAGAGCATTTGGCTACACGGGTCTCCCTGAAAATGACATGAAGCTATTTTATTTTTTATTTTATTTTAATGTTTGGTTTGTAGCGTCAACTTAAAGGGCCAAACCAGAGGAGGGATGTGATTGCTAGATACACTGCACCTGCAGAAGAAGCAGTTCTTGCCTCCTCCGTTCTCGTTGTTCCTGGTCAAGTCTGTAGGTTTGCACAGCTGGAAAACTGATGGCAGCGATAGATCAGATGGTTTAGAAAAGATTGACTAAAAAAGGGAAATACTGTGAAACACCTTTGCCTGACATCAGATAGAATAAATAACCGACTAACTTTTTTTATGAAGAACATGTTCAATATGAGCAGTCTCTAGCAGTCCCTCTTTATTACACAAAGCATGATGAAGCCAAGTGCAATTAAATCCACAAACTGATCTGTCCACTAGAAAATACAGTCTTTGCAGAGGATGCAGTCTTTGCCCAGGCTATTCCGCATTGTGTGGTCTGGGAGAGGAGGGAGAAAAAGCCTAACACACTGGTGATTTGAGATCTGACTTAGATACTTTAGGGCTCCTATGGAAAAGTAGATGGTTTAAGAAAGGCTGCAGATTCCAGGCAAAAGGCCCACATAAATGCAATATCTGGGACAATAACTTCAACACAGAAGACTGTAATAAAAAATCCTATCTGTGGGGAAAAAACCCATATATTTTTAAATAAAGAGATGAGACCTATCAACAAAGTCATATGTAGGTAGAATCTCCTAGAAATATGAAAAGCAGAAAAGGAAAAAATTGTTTGGAAAAGGAGAATAAAACCAGATCAGCAGGAAAATTGAAACTTATTGCATTAGCTGTCAGAGAAGCATCATTCATTTTTTGATTCCTCAGCAGCAAAGGACAGAGGGAGTACTCTCCTCTCTTGCTTCAACTTCTTTCCTCTTAGTAGAAATCTGTTGTTTAGTTTGAAAATTCACATCTGTTTTATACAAACTGTATGAGTATTTTAAACTTCAGCTATAAATGCTGCTAAGACATCATTTGCTGCTGCTAGTATGGTTTATGATTGGGATCACGTACTCCCTTCTTGAAGTGGGAACCGAAGCCAGGATTCCCTGTCTCGATAATTATCTCAGAAACCAGTGACAAACTGAGTCCCATCGTCTGTGAGCTGGGCTGTGCTGGGAGTGAGGCTGCTGCTCGCTGCCTGGTCCTGCACCAGCCCGGGGGGAGGAGGAAGGTGCTGGGAACCAGAAGGTACCAGCCTCCAGAGAGAGGGCTTTGGCATGACAGATTTTAGTTTTTAACTTGTTTGTTTGTTTGTAATTTGTTTGTTTTCAAAAATCTTCCTTACTTCCATTTCCCCAAACCAAGTTAAACCCAAGCAAGCATCCTGTTTAAAAGTAAATAAATAAACAAAAAATCTAGCTATGTAATCAAATCTCAAGTATGCTGCTTATGCAAGTGATCTGAACTCAATCAGCATGAGAAATCAGGAGTTCTGGTATTTCGTCCCCTTAACATCCAAGTTTGAATTTTAAAAAGATATATTTTTTTCTAAATTTGTTTTAGACACCTATGAAAACAGTTGCTTTACAGAAATAGTGCCTTTTGAGGTTTATTTTCTAACCTTCTTTCAATCCTGCAGTCTCTGTCTTTGGGCTGTGTATCCAGCCATTTGCTTTTTTTCTCTTTCATTCTGTTTCTCAGGATTACTCATCATCTCTGGGGTCTCTAAAGCATGGCCAGATGGCTTTACCATTTGGAAACTGGACAGGAAGCTGAACCCTTTTTAGGTTTAATTCTGATAGAAATTCTCCATTACGATTTAGGAATTCACCATCTCTTTCTGGCAGTATCTCACAAACGGGGCAGTGATGTTCCTCAGCCCCTCTGTTTTGGGTATAAGGCGTTTGAGGCAAATTCTCCTCATCTTTTATGTGAATGCTGCCTTGGTATTTGCATTTTGACTTTAAGTACAACCGAAACGTAAAATATGTAATGGTAAGTCCCTCTAGTAAGCTCTAATAACTACCACTGATTATTGCCCATCCTAAAGAACTATATCTTAAGTAAGCCAAAAATCTGGAAAAAACTGCATCTTGCATAAGCTTTAGTCTGCTGTTTCAGTGATATTTTGAAAGCTGAATGTTTTGTTTGAGATGGATGTTTGCAGTTAAAATTCAGTGGTCTTACAGAATAAAGGCTCTGTATTTGGGGCATTTGAAATGTGTGGTTGATTTTATTTTCCTCTGAATTTTTGTATGCTGGCTCTATTTACATTTTATGCCCAGATGGTTTTCTTTAACGTCTTAGTATAACTTACATGTAACATCTTGCACCAGCATTGTTTTCTTGATTTATGCCTTTGTGTTTGAATAGTTTGAAAACTTTGTGAGGGCACCTAATGGGGAAACTGCTTTTTTAACACTGTGGATGGCTGTTCTCTGTCAACAGAAAACTGGAAACGTGTGGTTTGTGTGTGAGCTGTTGGACAGTGTTACAGTAGTGGCATGCTGTTTGTTTTCTTTTATTTTATCCCTTAAAGAAGCTTAACACCTTTGCCCCCAGTTGAAAGTGTGTTCTTTCTTAGCACATTAGTAGCTCTGGAATTAAGTATTAAGTAATTAATTTCTGTTTTTCATAAGAGATCATACTCTTCCCATGTAGAAGATGCTAAGGCCTGTGTGAATAGGAAAAAGATGGAACTTATGAGCTGGTAAGTGTGATGTGAACTATTCATGGAAGGAAAATGCCATGTTAGGTAGAACTAGAAATGCTCATTGAGTAGATAAAGCGCCTGCAAATAGTGCTTACTATAGCCATTTTCTGCTCCGTGTTATCTGAAAGAAAAGGTTGTACAGTAAAGAAATACTTCCAGAAAACCTTAAAATTAACTCTGCAACCTGATGTGCAAGTCAGGTGTCCCTCAGTGTGGCAGATCCTTTTGTTCCGGGAGTAGAAGTACCTGCTTTGCAATGGCAGCCCCTAACAACAGGATGTAGAGGAATCCATAAGGTGTTGAATTGAGCTGGCAATTGAGGGTATTCGCAAAACAAAACAACCCAGGCTTCCTTCTTTCTGCATCTGGGGAGGGCCTGAGGGCTTCTGAGCTTGCTTAAAAGATGAAATATAATTGTGAATTAAATTATGCAGCTGGCACAAGAAATTGGTTTCTGGTTGGTTTTGACGAGGCCAGTTGGAAAGCTCTTTGGCTGCAATGACTGACGAGTATTTCTGTTCCACTGGTGACAAAATGGGCTAATGATGGTCACAAACAATGGCATTGGTGCTTTTCTCTAGAAATGTCCTGTTGCCAGCGTTCCATTTCATCCCCATTTAGGGGAAAGAAGAGTAGGAAAGTATCTGATTTTTGTAAAATTTGAATGTAATAGCAATGTGATGCACTCTGCCTAATTTCTTACTGTAAATGTGCCACTTAAACTGGTGAAGCCTAAGTGACACTGGTAAAGTGAAGACATTACCTAGTTACACCTGGCCAACAGACTGAGATCTTTGCAGGGAGACAGGGCTTCTGTGCAGTCTCAGAGAGATGAGAACTATTAAAGCAATGACCAGTTACACAGATAAGTACCTACTTTCTGTCTGAAAATCTTTCCATATAAGTTTGTTTGCATCTTATACCCCCTTCAGACAGTGCTTAGAGGGAAATACTATGCTAAATTCACTATGTTGACAAAAGGTAAATAGAAAACTTGAAAACAGGAGTTTTCACTAAATGGTTATTTGTAAGTAATACTCAATTTTGGAAGCCTGTGCTCTACATTCAGACTCACTCTCAGCTGAACATACCAGAGCACAGCAACTCTGCAAACAGCTTGAAGCATGGTCAGATGTGTAGCTCTGAGTGGAAGAACAAGTCTTACTTTCCTTGACTGCAACATTTCTGTTTGTTAGGGTCCTACGGTGCTGCAGACCATCGTTGGTAAAGTATACATTTTTCTGAATTAATCTTATGACTTGATGATTTAGTGGAAAAATTTAAATCCTTTTAGTCTGATAAAGGACTATTAGGATTTCATTGCTTTTAAGACTTCTTTATATTTCTGCATTTTTTGCAGAATAGCAAAATGAAAAAAAAAAAAAAAAGACTTGGGGGCTTAAAAACCCTTGGAGCAATTTACTGCTTTCTGTGTTTTTATTTGGAGTTGAGTGTGTTTAATGCAGACTTGTGGTCTGTTTTAAGTTGTGCTATTCTGTGAAGCCTTTGTCTCCCAAATGATGGTAATTCTCCCTGTGTTGCATAATTTTGATTTCTCACTTGGTGGAAGAAGGGAAGGTACCTGTGAAGACATTTCAGTTCTGTAGGGCTCCTCCTGGGTGCTGCAGGCAAATGGCTACCCATGTTTGCCCTTCAGTTCTCTGGGAGAGACAAAGGTCTTCTCTTGTTGGTCTGATACCGCTGTGGTGCTGAGTCTGCTCGTCCTGCCACTGAGAGAGAATTCACAAACCTACGCTTTCCCACGTGTTTGGGCAAGGTTCTTCCTAATTCGTGTTCATGGATTTCCTTTATTTGCTGCTGATCTTGCTCCTGTGCCCATTTTTCAGGCTGTTATCTCTGTTGGTTTCAGCACCTGCTCATCAGCTAATCCCCTGAGCCTCTGCCATCCTTCAGAGCGGGGAAAGCACCGGAGGTCTTTTTGATGCTCTTTGCCCTCAAAATGCAGTTCTTCAGCATTAACTCCCTAAACAATATCCTTGGCTGAATAAGAGTCTTTCTGTCTGAGCTTTGCTCTGCAGCTGCATCGTCTCCCTTCAGTGCCCTGTTGCTGTTACAGTCTTGTGCTTAATTTCTGTCCCGAATTCCTCTACTCCAGAACGAGGCCTCTCTTTGGTGGCTTGAATAACAAGAGTTGTCTTCTGGCACAACCTATCACTCTAGTATTTTTTCCATGGTCACAAACAGCCTGGTTATTTCCCTCCTCACCCACTGGAATTTGGAAATAAAGAACCACCACATGAATTAAAACTCGACCTGAGTGGGTTCCCTTGCTGTGTTTCTTCAGTCCTCTCAAGAATGTCAACTTGGCAAGTGAAGATGGCCTTGGTGAGCAAGAGATTTTCTGAGGAGACTGGAAACTGCTCAGGCCTGAAACATTGCATTGAAACCAGTCTTCAAGGATATGTTGGAAGTAGTCATCAGACACAGCTATTCATTAAGTGCTTTGAAATTCCATTTTTTATCACTTGCAGAAGTCCCAGGGCTTCTGCACAGGGCTTGTTGGCTCAGGTGCCCCATAAGCATGAGTAGGCTCTGCATCAGTTTACTTCAAGCCAACTTGATATGTCTGTTTTGATCTTCCATGTTTCCAGTATTAACCTCAGTTAAGAGAGTTTGGACAGAGCCAGCTTAGTTCTTCCTGTGCCCAAAAGCCTGTAGGAATGTGCCCCCAGCGTGTGAATGGAGGAAATGAGCGTGTGAATGGGGCCAAGTGGAAGTGGAAGTGGAAAAGGCAGGTGGTAGTGAAAAATCAACATGTTCCTGAAAAGCTCTCCCAGAAGATGCAGTACTTGCTATGAACAGACTAGTTAAGAAAAACTCGCTAAGTTTTATGTTTGCTTTTTAGTGATAGATGTTTTGTCTGTCTCCAGTGAAACTACTGTATTAAAATGTGAAATTGCAGATTTTAGAGTAATAGAATGTATCTAGTGAGACAAAAGAAGAGCAAGCTATAAATATGGTCTGCCACTGGTGTACATATATTCATAAGACTTTTTTTTTTAAGCAGAAGTCAGGCAGAACTATTGCATGTAACTGCCTTTTTTGGCTTTCTTTTCAGATGATGTTTGAAACAAGGCACGTAGCTTGCTACTGTGTTAGCATTTATGTAGATTATGGGGAATAATGGAAAGATCCATTCATGGGTAATTTAAACATATTCTTTTTTTCAACACAATTATCTGACACACTTAAAAAGAGGGATCTCAACATCCAAGTTAACTGCCTGTTGGAACGCTGGCCCTGAGTCTTACCAGAAGAATGTAGAACGAATTTAACTTTTCAGGGGGCAGAGATATTTAAGGCAATACAAGCTATGTAAAGACCTTAGGGATAGTCACCGAATAGTTCTCTGTTGACTCAGGCACTCTTTTTCTTATTGTCACGCAGCAAGGGATCAAGGGTGCTGGAAATATGCATGTGAGGAAGGGTGAAGAAATGGTGCTCTTGCTTTGTATATCTTAGTGGCTTTTTTAAAACTTGGCCTTACTGCAACATAGTTACTGTTGCTACACTCCCATCTGGAATCTTTCCATCAGAAATGCTATTTTGAGTACTGACTTCTAAATGTTTCGTGTCTCATTGTTCTGAAATTTGTCACATCTAGAGCTTGAGAGGCAAATTAAATCCCATTTAATTTTAGATGGGTCCTTTGCTATGCTAAAGACCAGATTTGTTTTTGTTACTTTTTTGGCTTAAGATTTCTACTGATTTCTGAAGCCAGAAACATTAGAGTTGCAGAGGTGGTAGCAGAGTTGTCTGAATGGCTCGAGTAACTTGGCATGGGATGTGTGCTTTGTGTGTAGACTAAGACATATATTTTTTAAAATGTTTGGTATTAGTCTAGCTTTGCTTCAGCTTAGTTGAATTAAAAGTACAACGAACACGGTGTTTCTGGAATTCCTATTCATGCAATATGGATACTCATAGATAGATAGCACCAAGCGAACTTGCTGCCCATTTCCTTTGTTCCACTTAAACAATAGTAGATGTACATCGTCCAGGTTTGTTTTCATAGGTTGAGTAGAGCATGTCTCTTGCTCGGTGTGTAAACCCCAGCCGTATCCTGAAGAAATTCCTGGACAGACGAGGAGGGTCATTTGGGAATAGTCAGCATGGATCCATCACCTTCTCTGATGAAATGATGACATCTGTGGATGAGGGGATTGCAGTGGATATTGTCTGCCTTAACTTTAGCAAGACTTTTGACATGGCACTCTTGGGTCCAAGTTGGGGTGTTAGTGCAGAGAGGTGGAACACTGGCTGGATGTGAAACAGGGCTGAGGGTTGGGCTCAGGGGGTGCCAGTTAATAGTTGGTTCTGTACCTGGAGTCCCGTTACCCGTGGAGTTCCTGAGAGTCTGCTCTTGGGCCTATCTGTGTAATGTCCTATTCAATATCTTTACTGATGACCTGGAGAAGGAAATGGAATGCAGCTTGATTAAATTTGGATGACACCAATGTGAAGGGAGCAGTCAGTACACGTGAAGGTAGTGTTACTGTTTAGAATGACCTGGAAAGCCTGGAGGAATGGACCAACCATGGCCTTGTGAAATTCAGCAAGGAGAGATGCAAAGTCCCACACCTGGGAGGGACTGACCTCATTCAGTGGATGACTGGCCCTTGGGTGCCTTCCAACCTGAATGATTCTATAAAATAAATAACATCTAAGCAAATAAATGTAATTGGCCCTTGTGGAGGGCGTTATGCTGCCTACAGAAACTACCACCAGAACATGGATCTTGCATGTTCATCTACTCAGAAATGTAGTGAGACAGTTACATTTGGTTTCTGAGTGTCATCTCACAAGTGGAGATCTGACTTGGTTGCTCTGTCTGACAGCTCCACAGAGATTTCAGTTGTGAGACTAGAGACTGGAAGAAGGAAGCTTAAAGACAAGATCTGGAAGTAGGATGAGAGAGAAGACAGTCAAGAACACTGTTGCATGTCTGAGCTGTGAGTGACTGATTTCAGGGGTTTGGCAGATACTGTTAATCATGAACAGTAGGTTGAAGTGGTTGCTGCCAGGGTGCTTCTAACACTGAGGCTAGATTTCCAGTTGTTAACCCTGAACACAATAGTAATGTGAATGTTTGCAAACGTTTTTCTGCCTTCTGTATTTCTATCTGGACTCCCACCTGTGGAATTTCCATGTATTTTGGGATTAAGTGCACATGCTCTGGATCTCTTTGCCTAGTGGTCAGTAAATTAAGCTACTGGCAAGCATTGCTGTTGCTTCTGAAAGGAAAATACCAGCAAATATATGTATTTCCAGCACTATTGCAGAAACCCTCTCTTGATCATACTATCATGGAGGCAAGGATAAGTGGTAAGATTGCTCTCCTTCTGGCCCCAGCATTTTTTTTTGCAGTGTCATTGTAATTAAATCAAGAATGATGGGATTTTATTGATTTATTAATTTTGGAGGAGCTCTTCTTACACAGTGTATTCTTGATGAATACAAAATGGAACATCTGGTAGACTTAGCACATAAAGGCAGTGCAATTACATTTTGGTAAGTGATCCAGCTTGCATGAATTTTCATAATGCATTAGTCACTGCTCTGTGAATTAAGGTGGAAAGAACTAATGGCTGTGGGCACAGAAACAATGAATGTAGACGTTGTATCTCATTCTGTGAATGACAGGGATATCGAAGAGAACTGCTTGATTGCATTCTCTGGCGACCTCCTGTGTGTAATTACTTTGTACAGTGAGTGGCTGTACTCTAGCTTCACGTTAAACATCCCAGAGGAGGGATTTAGCAGATGGAACTGCGGTGGAACGTTTTCCTTCTTTTCAGCTTAAGTCTTATTACAGGACCTACTGTTTCTTTAAAATATTTTACCAATTCCTTTCCTTCCTAAGGGGAGTTCTTTCTCTGACCATTTCTAAGCAAATTCTTCCTATCATGTGTTTCAGTCCAGCTTTTCTCCTGGTTATATTGGTACATCTTCACTGAATTTAATTCAACCACATTGGTGTAATTTAGAGCAGAAGATTGGTTTCTTTAATCTTTCTGCATAAGTAATCTATTTCCCCAATCAGTTTTTTCCCCTGCTTGGAATTTCTTCAAATTTGTCAACATCTTCAGGGTAAGGAGGTTCTCCCTGTTCCAATAGCACCTGAATTCTTTTTGAAGCACAGAACATGTTTCCGCAGGCATGTTATTAATTATGGATATTTCCCTAATTCCACTTCTCTGACTGTTGTCCAACAGTTCACATCTGCCTATCCACATCTGGTACAAATAAAAAAAAGTTTTGTGTTTTTCATATCAAACATGTCATAATGACCATTTTGCTTTTGTTCTTATTTTTAAATCAAAGTTTGTAAATCTTTTTTATATAATCTTTTAAGCTTTATAATATTGCACAGGATGAGGCAGCTTTTTTATGCTTTGCTTCGCTATATTTACTTTCTTGCTTCTGGACAACTAGTGATTAGAGGTCTGAGACCTTTGTATCATTTCCCTTATGAATATTTGCTCCATTTGGAGTTAGCAAACCCATAACTAGAATCAACAAAGTTATGCAAAACGTCTTCATAAGAGGTATGAGCTGCAATAGAAGCTCCTCGTGGGCTGCAGAGGCTCTGGGGCTGTGTTTTGTGCCTGTATCGCCTTCCACGGGAGGAGCTCAGGGCAAGTTCTTCTCTGGAAGCAATTGGAACATTAAGAAGCCTTCTAGAGTTAATAGTCAAATTACTTTTTAAAAGCTATAATTTTCCCTGTTCCTCCTTGCAGCCAACACACAAAAACATATGTGTGCACGTGGCTATTGACATCCCGGTTGTGGCCATCTCCTAATTGTGTTTGCACACACAGGTTTTGAGCTATTCCAGCCCTGGCTGGGCTTCCCAGGCCAGTATTCCTCCCTCAGACTGTGGTTTCTAACATAGGTAGGAACAGCCCTGGCTCCCTTTCCCCTCTTTAGTCACTAACTTGGTTGCTGCCAAAGCACACTACGGGAATAAATTTTGTTCTTTTCTTTTTGCATTAAGCATTTTGACTGGGGTGGGGGGGGGTAAGTTTCTGTAATGGCTCCTTTTTGCAGAGGAGAGAGGACAACACAGCCCGTCCGAATGACCCTGGCATACTCCCAGCTGTGCATTTGAAACAAAATGTTTTATTTGGGAATGTACAGTGAAATGAGAAGGATGTTTTCAAGGAAAAAAATGAATATGTTACGTATAATAAAGAATCCTAGAAAGATTTTTAGATACAAACACTGACTATAGCTCTGTCAGTGTAAAAAGAGGGGGGAGACCTGTTGATGTGACCTTAATTTTGCCCCATAAATGCCTCTGTAACGTGTCAGAGGCTTCGCTTTGCAGAAGCGAAGTATAATTCAGAAAGACACATTGAAGCCTGACTCCGTAAAGGCTTGGCTGGCCAAGGCTGTGCAGGACTGACCTCGCAGCAGCACTACTGAACCCGAGTAGCATCCAGAGGCATCTGGAAAACAAGCCCACAGTAGGTTATGAAACAGCTCCCACGGCTTCCATCCAAGTGCTCCTTTTGTTAATGGCATGAGAATCTTCGATAAGAATCAATCTAATATATCTGAACTAGCTCACTCTGAAACACTTCCAATCGTTGCTGGATTATAATATTATATCCAGTGTTGTACTTAGAATTGCTTGTTTTGTCAATGAGTGAAACAAAGACATGCTACAAATGCATATACACCCAGCTTCTGATGCTTAAAAAACTGGATGATGGGTTGATTAATTGACTGCATTAGAATCACCTTGCTTTGTTTTTTAAGCTCTACCAATCATTAGGGACTGATAATGAGACTTACACAGTGGGTTTTGTAAAGCCAAAATAGTCTATACACCCATGGCACAAGAATCCTTTTTGACTACTTTGCAAAGCACCCACAAATATGTTCAAGTGAGTTCATCCCTTGTTTAACTCGCTCTTGTAGTTCTTCTAAACTCCCACATTACATAAATACAGAACGTATTTAGGCAGTTGTAACGAGCCGTCACCAGCTACGCTGACTTTGACTGTGAGCAAGAAACCTGCTTTTTTCTATTTAAATCTGGCTCAAACTGCAGAGAGTGGCTTAGAACCAAACTGTGGTAACGCTCCAGTTCCTGGGAAGACACAGCTTTTAAGTTATGCACATCTACGTGACATTTATCGGGTTCCACCCGGACACTTTAAATGTGCTGTTAAAATCTCACAGTATTTTAAACTCTAGAAAAAAAAAACCCTTTTGACCTTTTCATCCATGTGACTTTTGTGGAATGCTGATGGTAAATGAAGAATACAGGCCAGGAGTCTTAATCTGCAGCCACAAATCCTAAAGGTAAAATTAATGGTTTAACAAAGCTGCTTAACTACATGAAAATGATTATATAAACACTCGTGAATGGGAACAAATTTGGTTGTGTAAATAAAACAGGGGCAACATAGAAACCCAGCCCACGAGTGCCAGTAACGCAAACCCAACGTGTTCAGGTACCGCTCTGCGTACCAGCCGTGCCCAGAGCACAGACACAGGAGCAGGAAATATTTCAGGCACTGTGTTTTGGGGAAGCTATTGACAAGCAAGAATTCAGGAGTAAAAAAATAGGACAGGAAAGAAAGTCTGTTCCAGCCCTAAATAACATTATACCTATAATAAGAAACACTTGCCTTAGCTGTTACTGAAGTTCCCAAGTGATGAAGAGTCTTTAATCTCCATGACTTATTTGTTACATACTTAGTTGCTCCTTAAATGGGAAGCTTTTCTTGATATCTAGTTTATATGCTGTAAATTAAGCCCATGATTTCTTACTCCCCCCGGAATGGATGTGGAAGAGAGGTGATCGGGATAGTTTTCCCACATTCTTCTACTGAATTTTTTTGTGCATATTTCCTTAATTTTCTTTTCTAATAGTTAGCCGGCTCGTGTTATCTTTTCTCATCTATTATGTATTCAAAGTGTATCTTCATATTTGTCAGTGATCTCTGGGCTTGCTCTGGTTGGTTCTCACCCCTCTCATCCACCCTTGTGTGTGGGCTGGGGTTTGCCAGGCAGATCAGTGAAGTATCAATCATTAGTAAAATGTAATTTAAGAGTTTGAAACAATAAGAAATAATTTGCTCACATCTAAAGCTGAAACATCCTCTTATTTACGATCTATTTAAGTAGATGTAGGTGTTGAATATGGATCTTATCAGTGATCAGCATTTCACATTAATTTACTTCCTTCAGCGGGAGGGGAAAAAAATTGACGAGATGCATTCATGTGCAAAGGAATCTCAGATTTGCTTATAGCAAAGCAATGATCCATCAGAACTGCTGCTGGCTTTGAAGGATAGAGAAACACAAATTTTTTTCTCTGTGCCTGGTGCCCTCATGTGGCTTTGATGTTCAGCTTCTTGCAGATTAATTAAATACATTGCTTAAAACCCTTTGTATGATTCACAATATAAGAACAGTGGAAGTTTAAGTGTGGAATTTTACTATAATGTAGAAGTGGAATGTTTCTAATGTTTTTCATTTTAATCAAGCAAGTGAATGCACTTAGTCAAATTAAAATATCTAATTATTTATTCACATAGAAACCAGTAAATTTCAGGATTCGTAGCACAAAACTTTTTGTTAAAAAATGAAAACAAGTTATGCCATATAGCTTCTTTACTCTCAATAAATTAGCATCATTGCAGTTGAACTTAAGAGTACAACAAAAGTGAAACATTCCAGATTATATTGGTCGGAGCACAATGTGATGAATAGAATGAGAAAATCCTTGTCAGAAATCTTACCACAAGGAAATATCAATAGCAAACATCCATATTCTCCAACTGGAAATCAAGACTATTTGAGTAGGTCTTGGCATAAAAGGCACAAAACACAAAGCAGAGCATGCTTGTGTCATTTGTCACAAAGAAGCATTGACATTTGTGCAACATGGAAAAAGATCAGCATTTTTCCAGTCCCTTCCAATATCACTTCCAACAGGGAACAGATCTTCCCGTAACGCCAGGGTATCGCTCCCAGCCCGGATGGAAGTGACTGCAAGAAAAGAGGAGTGTCTAGAAGAGAAGACTCCCGTACCTTTCCAGGAGCTCTTAGCTCGTGTGCTGAGGAAGCTGCTGCTCAGGGTTGTCAGCAGGAAATAAAGACACCACAGCCTGTTGGTGACGCGGCGACTGGCAGCGCTGGTGGGAATCAGCGCAGAGGGGAAGGATGTTACCGATGCTGGAAACCCTCCAGAGCACAGGTTTGCCATTTGCATTTCAGTGTGTGATCCCAGCTCCCTCTTGGCTTCAAACAAGCTTCTTTAAAAAACTTGGAGTCCTTGAAATAAAGGACTCTCTTCAGAAGAGAACGCTGCCTATTGCACAGAGGAATGGCTTCTCTGATTTTAAGGTGCTTCAGAAAGACAGGTCGAACATCCGAGGTATTTCCTTCTGTAATGGGCCATCATACGAGCATCTCGTTAGCAGCCCGTGTGCTATATTTCTATGACAAGCCTGTCTTCGTCATCACTGCTAGTGTCATCGTACTCAACCCTGCTTTGCTTCCTCATCATCTCTAACCCTCTCTTTTTGTACGTCTTGGCGGGTGTTGCAGAGTAAATCTCGCACTCGGGGGACCTGAGAGTGACTGGGGGCTGTGTGAAGGCAGCAGTGGCCGTTGCAGGGGGCTGTCCATGGCTCTTCTCCTGCCGGGGGGCTCCCTTCCCGTCGGTGCTTCCCTGAAGGTCGAGGGTTGGTTGGGAGAAGTTTGGCCGCTTGGTGTGTTCCATACTGGGTAACTCAGCCCCTGTGGCTGACTCTGTGTTTGAGCCAAATAAATGTGAACGTCCAGGCTGGGAGCTGGGCGTGGAGGTGTCTTTTGGAGATGGATGTGGTTTTGCTTCACCTGGAGGTTTCTCCCTTCCCAAGACCTGGGTCAGTGGCTCCAAGGTCCCAGACCTTTGACCCTCTGGCTCCACGTTCAGCGTGTTCTCCTGGCTCCCTTCTAGGTGTAGGGACTCAGTAGTCTCTGGGGCCGTGCTGCCAGGTTGGTCACCTCTGCCTGTGTTTGTAAAATCAGAAGGACAAGGCCAGGCAGGTGCCATGGAGTCCCTTGGGATGTTTGGCTGTGACCCCTCAGGGAGCGATGGCTGAAGTGTCCCCGAGCAGCAGATCCCCCTCTCGCTGCTGGCGGCGCTCACGGGGGCTGACAGGGGATGGGCTGGCACAGGGATTTCCAGAGGAGCTGTGATGTTCTGAAAAGAGAAGTTTGTTCTTGTGTCTTCCCTGATTTGCCCAGAAATGTCCTGTAGAAACTAGCCGGGGGGGAAATGATCAACTGAGTAATTAAGCATAATGTCAACCTTTATGTGTACAACTGTGATTATATTTGCACTCTTTTTTTTTTTCATTACTGTAGACTGAGTTACTCATCCCTCTTTTTATGAGAAAACTTTTTCTCCCAGTGTGTGGGGGAGGCGTAGTAAAGGATCTGTTTTTTCTGTAGATATTTTTCTGTCGGGTAGGTGACAGACCACGCTAATAACTTATGGATGACAGGGCTTGGGGGTTTCAAGCTGCGTTCGTATGTACTGTCTGGGATGATGCTCCTTTCATTAAGATATTTCACTATACGTGCTGCAGTGATGTTTGTGCAATGTAGGGGGGAAGGTTTGTGATGAATCTGTAAGAAATATTACAGTGTCTGAGGTGGTGAGATATGTGTAGGAAATAAAATTATTTAGTAAAAGACATTTTAAGGATTAGGTTCCTAAAAATGATACTGTTTATGGTACAGAAGAACCTGCCTGAGGACACGCTGAGCTGTGTCTGCCAGCACCTCCGGCGTCGATGGAAACGGGTCTGAGAGCAAGCCCGGGAAAGAGCCTGTTCAATTGATGCAAGTTTGAGTGTCCTTTTAAAAAATCTAGTTCTAACATTAGTAAGTTTTCATTATATGATAACCCCCAAGATACCCTTAACACATTTTTAAACAAAATCTGTGATACAAAGTAGTCTCAACTTGAACTTTAAAACAGCTGAATGTAATTCAAGTTTTAATTAACAGTATCTTTTTTTTCTTTTAATGAAAAAGTAATACATGAGTCAAGGTACAATACCTACCTTTTTATCTATTTTGTGCTTTTGTTTAACATGGTTTAGATTTTCAGTATGGGAAGATATTCCTGAGTTATTCTTTCCTTCTTTTTTCCTTCTGCAAGGAGGCTTGTCTGAGGTGGAACGAGATGTGGCTTGTTGCTGGTGTAGGGAATTCTCTGTTGAAAAGAAGTTGAAGAAACTGTTACTTTTATTCTCCCATAGTTTTATGCTAGAACTTTCTATCTAGAAATTTCTCTATGCTAGGAATTTCTCATCACATCACTGAGCTAACTTTTATGTTTTTACTATTTTCTGTAAATTTTTATTCTAAGCCTGGTTCATGTTCTCATTTACTTCTGTGTGTTTGGGGGTTCTTATTGGGCATTACTGTCCTGCGGAGTAATAGCCGTAGATACCTGCTGTGAGCCAAGAGAAGGTATTGTCCCTGCTTCCAAGGTGGGTGTGGCATCAACATCAATTGCATTAATACCGCTAATTACATGGGGGTGCTGGTCTGAAGCACAGAAAGCAACTCAACACACTGAACCTATTTCCCACTGCAAATACACAGTCTCATTTCAGAAACAGAAAAAGACCCATCTTAAAACTGTTTAGGCTTTTAGTGGAAGGTTATTTTGAATTATTTATTTTTAAAATGCCCTCCTAGTTGTCAAATTCACATAGGTAGTATGCATATGAAAATTGTGCAGTCAGTTCTGTAAATGCACAAGATGTTTTGACGTTCAATATATTAAAAAATATTCAAAATACTTACCCTGTACCTTTGATTGAGGAGAATGGCACTTCTTATTAACTCTGCAGGGTCGTGATAAAGAGCCCTTTCTCCAAGCATCCAGTGCTCTGTTGGGAAAGCAGTGCCATTTGCTGAGGCCATTCATCTTTAACTGAGCGTGTCCGTGTGCGAGCCTCCCTCTGTACCTGCAAAGGGTAAACAGATATGTGTGATGGACAAGTAGAATAATACCACATCATCGGGTAAATTTAGGTCTAGCAGCAATTCACTGCTGTGAAGGAGGTGTTCGTTTATGTTGACAAAAAAGAAATAATCAGGATTTTAGGCAAGAGGCCTGTACTTAGCTGAGTCCCTGTACTTATTTGATATAGCCAAATAGATAAATTCTGAGACCAGCAGGAAAAAACCAAACCAAACCAGAAAACCATCCCCAAACCAAAACAGAACAAAGTCCTAGGAGAGTGTCACTGGACTGGATAACATAGGCCTCAGTCTTCTATCTTTCTTCTTATGATCCTTCAGCACTGCGGTGCTGTTTGCCAAAGCAGACATGGTGATTGAGTCACTGACACTGATTTGTGCTCAAGGGAGTCACTCTGTCTGATTTTGGTGATGAAATAAAGAAAGAGGGATGTATGCACACAACATGTGCTTCTTGTTGAAGCGATTCGTCAGCTGTTGCGCTGCCCTGCGCTCCTGAAAGAGCCAAGGCTAAATCTTCCTCTGACAGAATTCCCATTATTTACAGAGAAAGTGCCGATTGAGACAATGTGCCCGTGATAGTTTTGTTCTCAAACTCTTCCTGCTCTTCATTTAAGCCGATCCTTTAAACTACAGGTGGCTTTGTTAGTTCGTGCTAGAATTTGATATTGATTCTTCTGCATTCTCTTGTGAATCCAAGTTCAGGATATAGATCTTCTGAGGGCATGTATCTATAGATCTATCAGAATTAAAAACTGAAGTATTTTGGTTCCCTTCTAATGGAAGTAACTGCTGACAAATTGGCAGATAAGAATCATTTCTAAAGCACAGTGGGAGGCAGCTGACCAGGGCGTAGGTCTGTTGTGCTTAGAAAAGTCTGTTCCTGATAGTGAACACCACTCTGGGAGTTTTTATAGGTTACCTTTGTGGAACTCCTGCTCTTTCTAAGGGCTCCTGCCCCTGATTTTGACAAGGTTGAATTTTGGGGATGGCTTTTCATTTTCTGTGGACTTTTTACACCCACTTTAGCAAAACCTAGGGAAGCTGAAAACCATATTCCTTACCATTTTGGGGTGACTTTAATCTTTTTCTGTTTGTGGCTCCTTTTGAGTTTATTCGTTGACAGTTTTTCCTTTTTGCAAACTACTGTTTTCTTCCTTTGCTCTGAAGTATTTCTGAAAGCACCATCAGGAGCTGCTGAGTTCAACTGTTGAGAATATTGGGAAAAAATGAAGTACATGAGAACTGTGAGTTACATTAACTGAGAGATTGAAATCTATGCTCTTTTAAAATAGCACTGAATAGCATAGTAGTTAAATAGCACAACTCTGAATTTTTCCTAGAATTTTTGTGTTAGTTTTTTCTAATCCCTTTGTCCATCTACTTTTATAAAATAAAACTGAAACAACTCTCTGCTTTTCTGGATCTATACAAAATTGGTGTATGTGCTTTCGTATTCTTCTTCCTACGTAAAAAGCAAGCTCAGTCTCCCAGAGGTGCTCTGGGGTCTGCACAGACAGACTGGTCTGTCTTCACTTACCTGAGAAAGAAAAGCTTTCAAATCTTAAACACTTTATAGGGCATTAATGCAGTTTGGGTTTGTGACATTTCAGTGTATGTAGGTGATGAGAGATGGAGTACACGGGCTGTCTTGGACTCCAAGTATCTCCAAGTACCATAAAGTCTTGATACTAATGGTCTACTTAAGTCCTACTCTAATTTAAATATTCATTAAAATGAAAACAGTGGAATATGTATGCTGCTACAGAAGAATATAAAATAGAAGGGGAAAAATCAAGAAATAGAAGTATGCTCTTCTCACTGGACAGTGCTCCTACTGAAATTCCTGAGCGAAAGAAACTTAAATATTCACACAAAAGAATGTGTCTTTCATGCATCAAATGAATATGTAACTTGTCTTATTAAAACATAAATTGTAAATTCTGTATGGACAAAGCCTGCAAATGTCCATAACTATACTTTTGATAATTCTTTTATTTTTCTAAGGGGGTGGGGAAGTGTCAGCCAATTCCACCCTCTTGAGAAAGGAAATGGCATTATTAATATTACCTCCTGTGTCTGCTGTCCTTTGGAAAAGGATGGAACCAATGTGTTTAAGCTCCTGTTCGTTAGGCCGTATGCCACCGTCCCGCTGATGTTCTTCATTTTGAAAATAGAAATATTGTCTTTGGACAGCGTGCGTTCGCTGCCGGCTGCCTCGTGGCGGGGGTGCAGGGGGGAGCGGGCAGAGTCTGCCTCCCCCGGCTGCTGGGCTGGCAGAGGGAGGCTCCTCGTTAAACAGCACCAGGTTAATTGGGGTTCGGCATTTAGTGATGGGAAGGTGCCCTTTGTGGTTGGCGCTGTTGAAGCCCCGGAGCAGCAGGTCGGGGTGCTGCGGGCTGGCGTTGGGAACGCTTTGCAGGGAGTGCTGGGCACGGGGCAGTAACGGGTGCCGAAGGGATGGGAGCAGGACGGGGGGCTGTCGGCCCCGCGCCGGGAGCGGAGCGTGTCCTGCAGCGCTGGGGAGGGGGCCGAGGGAACGCAGGGAGATCCTCCTCTGTCCCACCCCGGGACCGCTGGCTCCACAGCCCCACTGGACACCGATGTCCCTGTCAAAGAGTCACGTCCCGAGCAAGGACCATGGAGAACCTTCCTCTCCTCCTTGACATCAGCTGATACGAGGAAACCACTGGTATACACAGAAGGAAAGCCTATTTTCTTCTGGGGGGTCTGTGTAGAGGAAGCAGCTATGCTCATCCACTTCTCTTCTGCTTGCCTTTGATAATTTAATTCATTTTTGTTCCGTTTGTTTTTCCAAGCATCTCTTATAATATCCTGCTGCCTAAAGTTTTGGTTATTAAAGGTGTTATCTGCTGGGGTTAAGGGATTTGTTGTTTCTGAACAGACTGGTGAACAAACCACCGGAGTTTTCCAGCTGGCATCGGTGCTCCATTGGAGCTCTCTGCTGGTGGCCTTTTGTCTGACTTCAGGTTTTGCAGGGGACCGAGCCACGTCGTCAGGATGAGAACTGAGCACTCTGCTGGTGGCAGAGCAGGGGGGGGTGGCTGAGGTGTGTGTCACAGGTGTGCAAGGTGGAACCTTCTCTTCTGGTTGAAGCAAAAGCGACAGATCTGAGGCTCTCTTGCCTTGTGGCAATGTAAGGATATATTTTGGAGGAAAGGCATTTTGTTGTGGGATTGGAGTTAAATGACCAGATTGCAGATGATGAATTTTAGAAGACACATCAACAGCGTTGTCACCGAAAACTGGTGCCTTTGCTCCTGTTTTCACAAGACATGTTTTGACATCTGTATCTGTTGCGTTGTGCAAGGCAGAAGAATTGCAATCACTTCCCCTAAATTCAGGCCCTAAAAATCCCACAAATGAAGCTTTTGAGATACCTGCTGAATGCGAAAGAGGGTTAACATCACCGTAATTCAGAGCTTTTGTGGGGAGTTTGATTGTTTTCATGTACTCCACCTGCCCAGTACCTCCGGTGGATTCATTAATTCCTGTGCTTAATTTTTGCTCCTCTGCTTTCCCGGAGAGCATCAGGGGTGCTGTGGACACACACTGGGCGCTGCTGCAACGGACCCGCTCCGCTGCATTTCCCACCTGGCTTTCAGTGCTGGGACAAGGGCAGGACTTTGCAATAACGTTGGGTGCCTTCTCCACTTCAAATTTCAGCTTTTTTCTCTCTGATGGTAAATTCTGGGATTTCCCTGCGGCTTCTCTGGTGCTGTTGCAGTGGGTCCCCGGGGGGGTCGGGACAGGCTGGCTGGTCCCCTCGCTCCCGCTGTGGCTCCCATCAGTGTTTGAGGTGCTTTTATGCTCCGATTCAAATGCACTGGATTCCTTCCCAGGGCTTGGTTTTCCCCATTCCCTGCTCTGTGCTGGCAGGCGGTCATCGTTCCTGCCGCTAGCGTTCAGCTGGCACCGCGGATTTTTGAGCCCGAGCTCACAACTGGTGGGAGCTGGGGACACGCTGTTGTCACCTCTGCGCTTGTCTGTGTCACTGTCACCAAGCTCTGGGGAAGTCCTGCTCGTCACAGTCTGTGCTGGAGCATTTCCTGGATGGGATGTCTCCATCGCGCAGGTTAAACTGTCCGCAGTGGCCTCGGGGCACAGGTTCTGTACCGTATGGTTACTGTTAGTGCAGGTCTCTGATTTACCCAGGTTTAAACCTGTTGTCAGGAGGAAGGGGAGACTGTTACTTGCAGAGCTCCTGCCATCCCTGTGCTCGGGGATTTCAGTGCTGCTGACTGATTCCTTTGAATCAGGAGTGAAGCTTGTAATATCCGTAATCTTATTCCCCCTTTGTTTAATTTTCTTGGCACTTTGACTGCTTTTCATTTTTTGGTAGATTTTCTTAAACGTTTCATCTCCATACATTTGCCATTTTTCATGAGAGAACATCTTTAGCTTCCTTGGGTTGTGTTTCTTGTTCCTCGCAGCGGTTCTCGCTCCAGCCCCCAGCTCCTCCGGGGGCGGGGGATGCTCAGCCGCGCTGTCCACGGCTGCCTGTCGGACCAGAGCGCGGGGATGGCTGCTGGGAAAATCCAGGGAGTCTGCAGGGGGGTTGTTGCCGGGCAGCAGAGCAGCAGCATGGGGGATGTTGGGGGGCGGCCGCCCCAGGGAGGGTGTCTGGGAGCCCCCCGCTCTGTCCCGCGCCCCGCTGCCCTCCGCCACAGGCAGGGAGTTGCTCCGCGTGACGGGCACGGCGTCGATGGTTGTGGAGAACTGGGTGGGCACCGAGTGAAAAAACACGGGCTTGCATTTTTCTAGGGGCGCAAAGGTAGATTTTGCTGAACAAAGGGAAAGGTTCTTTTTCCTATTTCCATCACAGGTTCTGATGTCAAAATGGAAGGAGTCTTTGTACGTGTAAGGCATGGGCAGGTCGATGCTCCCCTGTTTAGACAGGACAGTTTTTCTGGGCCTGACGTTGTCTAACTGGGTGTCATCCACCACGCTTTTGTTGTGAGAAATAAGCTTTGAAATGTGTTCTTCCAGCCTCTTTTTCTCCAGCATGGAGGCTGTGGCTCTCTGGGCCGGCTCTGGCTTGGCGGGGCTGCGGAGGCCGGGCTGGCTCTCCGGCTCGGCACCGGGCGGGCAGAGCCCCTGCAGCGGGCCGGGGGATGCCAGCTCCACGCTGTCGGAGCGGGACAGGTACCCCGAGTCGGTGCTCTCACACTTCTTCAGCTTGCACTCAAACGCTTTGGCGTCCCACTGCTTGTCCCAGGAGGTCGCCTGCTGCCTTTGCAGCTGAATGTGCTTGTTGGTGCTCGGAGTCCTTTGCTCCCGCACCTTCTTTCTCTGGCACTGACCGTTCAGCAAAGCCCCTGGAGATGATAAACTTTCAGGTTCTCTTTCAGGAACCCCCTGATTGGCCTTTGAACTAGAGGACGGATTCGTCGTTTCTTGATTTTCTGAAGCACATGATGGATTGCCTGTTGCCGGTGGTGGAAGGTCATTGGGAAGTCTCTTAGTGTCCGCGCTGGTCTCTGAGCTCCCTTGTTCCACCTGCACCCCCTTGTCCTCGCTGGTCCCACCAAGCAGTTTGCTGCCCTGATGTGACGCGATGCTCTCCGTTGATTTCTCGTTTTGCTCGGATGCGGCGCTGCTGTCGGAGTCGGAGGGGGCTCTGGTGTTGTTGACGTGCGTTTGGGTTCTTCTGTGTTTGTACAAGTTGCTCTGAGTTTTGAAGGCGATGCCACAGGTCGTGCACGGAAAGGGCCTCTCCCCCGTGTGAGAGCGAATGTGTTTCTCAAGGACACTTGGCTTCAAACAATCTCGTCCACAGTGTTTGCAGACGTATTTCCCAGCCTTTTTTGATTTTCCCGGGCTTCCAGTAGATGCATTTACACCAGAATTTGGTGATGACAGAACCGGTAAAGTGCTGACTATGTTCAGTGTCAGAGTTTGCCCGAGCTGCTTTGGGAAGAGCGAGTGGGGCTGGTCCGTGCCTTCAGAAGGAAGGAGCGGGTTGAGGATGAGGGGGACGTTGCTGCTCTCCAGGTGGACACAGCTCCTGCCGGCAACCAGCGGGCCCCTGGGCTGCCAGCAGCCGGCCTGGAGGGGCTGGTAGAGGGGCACGGTGAGGGCTTTCAGGTAGAGGGGCTGGGATGGGGCCGGGTCCTGCCGAGGAGCCGCGCTGCCCGGGCCGGGGGCTGGCTGGAGAGAGGAGGCTGGAACCGGTCCGTCTGCCAGGGCTGCTGTGAAACCGGGCTGGTCCTGGGCCTCCATGGCCAGGGCTACCTGCCATGGGCACGGCGCTCTGTGAGGGAGGGGAACCGAAGCAGGACAGCAAAGTAAATAAACACTTTCAACTGCTGGACTGGGAAAGCTAGCAATTAGGAGTAACACAAATCTTATACACAAACAATAATTACTTCGTTTTACAATTAAATTGACTCGTCTTTCATGTCTTAGCTAGAAGTTAAAGTTCAGTACAGCATAAAGAACAGTGAACATTGCACTTAGAACGTACAATATGTACCCAAAGTATTAGAAATAAATCTGAGTATAAGATTTGCAAGTGGAGGATCTCAGCACCCCAGAAATAATACAATTTTAACTTTCTGAAACCATATTCCCATTAGATATTTGTACCGTGATTTTTAATTTAAGACTTTATACTAAATGTTAAGATAGAGCACAGAACAATGAAGGTCAGAAGGGACCTCAAGAGGTCTCCAGCACAACCCCCCAGGTTCAGCACAGGTTGCTCAGGGCCCTTTCCCCTGCGGTTTTGAAAACCTCTGGGAAGAAAAACTGCCCAGTCCCCGTGGGGAGGTGAGACCCGGCTGCGTGTCCGCGCTGCTTGCCTCAGTGAGCTCAGGGAGCGCAGGCAAAGCACGGCAACAAGCGATGCAAAGTGAAAACACATGGGCAAAATGAAACTGATCTCCTGTGTTACACGTGAAATTTACAGAAATACGTGTAAAGCAGAAAAGATGGTATCAGAGCAAAATAGTGGGATAAATTAAAGCCATCTTTTGTGTAGCCCAAATTAATTTTGTCTAATTTAAGGTGATATTACTGTATACTGCTTTCAATCCCAGATGAAAACGTTTTGTAGACACAGTTTTTGGAAAAAGTGAGTCTATTCTTATGAAATCTGTCCAGATATAGTCAGGGTGGGTGGAGGTCCAGACTACTTATTTTTAAAAAAATTTGTCTTGTCTTTTTTCTTTCTTAGAAACAGACTAGGAAACTGTCCAAATAAGCTCATTGAAAATTATTTTTGGAAGATCTGATAAAGGCATCAGCATAACCTCTTGTAATTATAGTCTGGGTGAAAATTAGAAGGCGATCAGTAGATGTTTATTCAAATCCTTATTAAAGCTGTACTCCCAACTCTGTATCCATTGGCTGTTAGGAATAATGGGCTGCTCCTGTGCAAACAGTCATAAAAACCCCATTTGAAATAACATTATCAGTGACTAAATGTGAAATCTGTAATTTGTTGCCTTACTGCATAATCTCCAGTGGTGTTTTTGTACCTTCCTTGGACTATTTTAATCCGCAATCATTACTAGGAAACAGTAAAAAAACTTACTCAAAAATACTATTTGAAATTTGGACTGGTTCCATATGAGACAGACACTACATTACCATTATTCAAAGCAGAATCTCTGTTGCATGTAGTTACTGAGAATTTTGGAATAATTGACATAAAGGAGAAAGGGGAAACTCGATGCCGTTGAGTATCCAGCAGTTACTGCTGGAGCAGGTAGTAAAGCTGGTAAGCAGATAGAGACTTGGATGGAGATCCAAGTTCTGTTTCTTGACAACTGACAGGGATAGTGTCTCGCCCACATCACATGAAAAAATGGGAAAATAACTTCCTGTGAAGGACCAAATGGATAAGAATCCTGGAGTTCCAAAGTACCAGGCTCTCTGTAATTTTGCTTATTCTGTGAAGTTTGTGGGGCCCAACATGCAGTGTGATTCTGAGAATCATTTCAGTGCTCTCTAATGTTCTTCAAAGGAAGTACCCAAATGATTCCACAACATTGAAAAGAAAGGTTTCACTAATGCTAAACAATTAAACCAAATGGTGATACGCAATCTCATCACTTTTCAGAGCACTGCTTTTCACAGCAAACAGGAGACACTTTCACTCATCTAAAAACTTGATCCTAAATTAGGTAAAGAAAAATTTCAAATAAACAAAACTAAAAGCAAGACTTGGCCTAATTCTCTAAATTTTCTAGTTTCTTAGGCTATCAAAACTGGTCATGAAAATTCCATTTAAGTACAATTATTTTGTTCCTAGCTTGAATTATACCTTCAGGTCTGTGGAACACTGAGAAGTCGAAAAGTGAAGTAGTGTCAGACAAATCAACGTAGCAGAAAACTGTCTTATTCTGTATAAAATATAAAATACATAATATATATAAAGTATTTTAATAAGGGAGAGATGTAAAAAAACCTCATTTTAAATCCAGTGTGTTCCTCTTTTCTATGTAATTTTTCCTTCATTTCAAATGCATTCTGTAAACTTTGCTTCATTTCATCAGAGCTGTTACAGTAATCTTGGATTATACAGCCAAAAGATTTTGTGTTGTGCACGGCAGGTGTAGTGCTGTGCCAGCTGCCCCGTTCCTGCCCAGTTCCTGCCCCCCGAGGCTCCTGGGGCAGGGGGGGCACCCCACACCCTGCCGGGGCCGCAGGGACCCTCTGCAGACACCGCCGAGTCGGTTTATTTTTGTAACCACACAGACACAGGTTTCCCACAGTCTGAACATACATACTGTGCTATATTGTACTAGAAGTCTTTGCCTTTTTAAACAGCTTTTGGTGATCCCTACCTTAAACATAATGCCAGAGAGCACAGAGAAGTGGAATCCTCATTAGTCTGTCAATAATTTTGGTACATACCTTTCATGGAGCCAGGCATTGCAGCCAGAGAAGCCTCATTTCTGTCTGTACTTGGTGCAAACAGAGAAAAACGAGGACAAAGACTTGAAACAGATTAGAAGTAGGAAGTTGTTTTTTCTTTTTTTTTTTACATTGGTGTCACGGTAACAACCTTCAGAAAACAGGAAGAGGTGAAACAGAAGAAAATGAAGTAGCATTTCAATCTCTTCATATCCTTTACCATTATTTGTGTAGGGACCTACAAATGGAATCGTTTCTCTCCAGACCGTGGGGCTCTGTGCACTGCCCATCGTACCACCCAGTAGAGCACAGGACTGGGATTCTTTTCTCTGTACCACTAAAGGTAATTTGCTTGTAACTTTACAGTAAAGATCTCTCTTAAAATGTGTTGGAAAAGGAAAGAATGGTGGTGAGAAGATGCTTGCTACACTTGAAATGCCAGACTCGCCCAGTGTGGACATCCCCCACGGGCTGCTGGCCCCGTGCCCGGCGGCTGTGAGGGACCCACAACGGGGGGCAAAACGGTGAAAGAATGTCCAGAGTGTTTAGGTCATGCTCAACAGCCCTCCCTAAAATCTGTGAAAAGCTGTAGGGAAAACAGGATAGGGGACAGTCAAGAGAAGTGATAAGATCAGAGTGTAGGCTCCACTTGTGGGTTGACCTCACGGAGAATCCTGGGCCAGAGCAGCCACGGAGCCCTGGGGGATTTTGGGGGACACTGTCTGAAGCATGGACGGGAACGGCTGCCTCCTCCTCTGCTGTCAGACTGGATACAGCCCAAACTGCAACTTGCAGTCCCTCTGATGGTACCCAGTCAGCATATCTGGCCTACAAAAATTCCTTAGGAGCAGTGTCTTGTGGAAGATGTCACTTTTGGTCTGTTTATAACCTTGGTGGTGAGCACCTGCCCAGTCCCGATGGCGGAGCCCGTATCTCGTAACTTGGGGAGTGGTGGAACTGTAACGTGTGATTGTGTTTGTCCAGGACCCACTTAAGGGGAAACTCTTCCTTTCAGTGGTTAGATGATAGACTAATGCTGGAGGTGCCAATGGGTTTTCATTCTGCACAGCGTTACTGCTCTTGGAGAGCTTTGCTGAGGCTTGGGCTGCTTTCCCTTTGGTCCTGGAGCCCCTGTTAGTAGGCCTCTAATTCTGGAGTTGGAGAAATATTTCTGTCTTATTCTTCTTACCTTTCTTGCCTGTCGTTTAGTTATTCAGGGGACAAAAAACCTTTTAACAGGGCCTAGTATTGTTACTTAAAATCCTT
This sequence comes from Calidris pugnax, assembly GCF_001431845.1. Taxonomy (NCBI): domain Eukaryota; kingdom Metazoa; phylum Chordata; class Aves; order Charadriiformes; family Scolopacidae; genus Calidris; species Calidris pugnax. The sequence continues at coordinate 5,105,772 of NW_015090780.1, forward strand.
CTAGTTTGTATTATACCCTGAAATGCTCCCAGTAATCGGTAATGGCGCTGCACATGCTTAAAATCAGTGAACCTAGAAAATGACATTGTGAACTGCTTTACATGACTCACACTTCTCATCTGCAGGCTCAGTCTGGCCATATGGATACAGCTACACGCAGAACTAGTTCCAGCTCTGCTGGGAGATGCACTTCTAAATGGGTTCTCACATGTAAGTGAGATCTGGAAGATTATTGCGTGCTGCAGTCAACAAAGGAACCCTGAAAAAAGGACTCATAGTTCTATTTGAAATTAAGTTATTTTTGTTTTCTCTTTTTAACCTATCTAGTTTTGGATGACACTTCCTAAGCTGAGAAATAGAATAGAATAGAATAGAATAGAATAGAATAGAATAGAATAGAATAGAATAATTTCTGTTGGAAGGGACCTACAGCACCATCTGTTCCCACTGCCTGATCAATTCAGGGCTGACCAAAAGTTAAAGCATGTTAGTAAGGGCATTGTCCAAATGAGTCCGAAGCACTGCCAGGCTTGGGGCATTGACCACCTCTCCAGGATCTCTCTGCAAGATTATTTATATTCATTTACATTCAAAACATTTTCCTGCTCAGAGAAACCCAATGAACTTCAGTTGGCTCAACATAGAGCCAAGTACCTATTTTAACTCTGCAGAACAGTGTGCCTGTGGCAGGTTCCACAGAGCAGGGAGGACCTGGTGCTGCACGGCTCTTCACTCTCAGCTCATGGCTTCATCAGGATTTGGGGAGATGACCCCACGTACCCTGGTATGTGGTTCTGGGCTCCGAGAGTCTGCAGAAAGTGCCCCTTCCCAGGTGTCTAAAACCCTCTGTCCCTCAAAGGTACCAACAGGGTTTAGTCAAAGGTGGGATGAAGGGAAAGTAGCAATAAGCATCTTCCTGTACAAATAAGGAAATAGATTTCAAAGACCCTATCAACTACATATTTTAAAGTACTTGACAAACTTAAATGAGAAGAAAGTATCTTCTAGGATTGTTAATTATTATTTTTTCTTATGGAGACAATGATGCTGAGAGCAGCACACGATATCCTACTGGCAGCAGAAGATACAGATACTGGAATTAGCATTTCCAGTTGCTGGTCCACACTGACAGCACGAGGGGCTGGTGTTTATGAGGAACTCCCTTCGTTGACTGGACAAAACTTCTACTTAAATACTAGTATAATAAATTTATAGTGAAACACAGGGTCTGAAATATATTTTGTGCAGGGACTTTAAACACTACCTGTTTGATGGAAAGGTTTATGAGTACCCTAATTCTGGCGCTTTCTAGACCTTAATTCAGACTAGCAAAACGGAACTGATACGTTTCCTGATTAACCCAGATGTTACCGTTAATGTTGTTTTCTACTATTTCTGCCTTGCTCGTTTCTCAGTTTGAGTTTGTACCTCGAAATGTCTCATACCAGAAGTACTGACTTCACCCTTCCCGTGCTGGGAAGGGCTGCGGCTGCTCTCACAGCTTGCAGAGCACTTACAGCCTCAGCAACAGCTGAGCCCCAGCCCCTGCAGAGTTAGGGTGAAAACGTGGGATTCCCTCATCTTCCAAAACCCTTGTAATCTTTCAGTGATAACATTTCTTGCTCAGATTCTGACTTTGGAAGTCCTTGTTAAGAAGTCATTGTTCATGAAGTTTTGCCCTGCTCTGTGTGTTACCAAAGTACAAAGCAACTAGAAAAAACCCCGATCAAACTTTGAAATTCTTGTACCATTTCCTGAGGATGAGTGCTTTTGACACTGTACTTCCACAGTGGTGTAATATCAGTGAAATTGGTTTATATTTTTATTTTTGTAAACACTGTAGCAGAATACAGTATTAGAACCTTTGGAGTGAGATCCGTAACGCCTTTCCTTCATTCTAGAATAGCACCAGTTGTGTTGATCATTATTAAGTATGCAGTTTTCTATCTTTTTGATTCTCTTTTTCTTGAATATCCGTAAATGAAAACATTCTAAAGGCTTAAATCAATGAGAACATTGTTAGCTAAAATTTATTTTAGTGTGTAAGTAATCATTGTATTGGCCCTTTTGAGCTCTTCATGCAATTTGTATGAGAGAATATTTCCTATTCTACTTCTTATGCTGCTACTTTTCTCAGCTCCAGTCATAAGAAATGCTTTCTAGTTTATTATATGTCTTTATTTTAAATTTACACCACAATTTAATTTAAATTTACACCACTTATTTCTAAAAAGAAACAAGTCTCACCCATCTGTTGGTTTTATAACACTGTTGGTGGTTTCACAATGAAAAAAATAGGATTTTTAGTGCTTTAAAAAGTCTAAAAACCTTAAAGGATTTACATTCTTTTGTCCTTTCATCAAATTCACTCCCATGCATTTCCCTTGTTAGGAAAGAGTTAACAACCTCCAGCCAGCAGTCTGTAATCAACAGGTTGCTCTAACAGAGAAATAATAACCCTAATCCATCTTTTAAAGTTTAGGAGGTTGGACTAAATGATGAAAAAATACTGATTAAAGCCCTCCTAAAAACAGAAGTGGGGCCAGTACTAAAATGCTTTGTGTTTTAGGAAAAAATCTTTCTCATTGCTAACTGAAAGAACCATCACATTAAAAAAAAATATAACTTTAAAATTTCTGTCTTAATGATATCTCTGTCTATATAAAAGGATAACAAAACACTTGCTAACCTTTAGGTGGCCAATTCACAGGCAGGTGGAGAGGTTCAGGTCTCCCTGGAATAGCGTTGAGACAAAAGCAGCATCCTGTTTCCTTTTTTCAGTGTCTTTCTCTTCTCTTTTTTTTAAGCATGTGAACACTGAGGGGTGGGTGGTGGGGTGTGTGCGCAGAGGAGGGGGCGAAGGCAGCCCACGCCTGGTGGGGGAAGAGTTTTAATGGCCGATGCTGGTAATATGGTTTGCTGCTACGGTGTCTGCACTACTGCAGCTCTGTGTGTGGGCGTAAAGAAATGACACGACTGGGTTTCAAACCATTACACTGAAGATTTGCAAACAGTTAAAAAAAAAAAAAAAACCCACAGCCCCATCAGGCACAAATGAAAAATTATTACTTTTTTTCTTTTATCTTTTTCTAAGGTTTGTTTGTTGGTTTTTTGGGTTTTCTTTTTTTTTTTTCACTTAGCAGATGTAATCCAGTCAAGTTTATTCCTCAGCCTCTAAATTTAAAAAGGGAAATTAAGTATTTAGGAAGGGTTTTGATTTTACATCGTGCGAACATTTTGTTATGATTTTTGCTGCTATTTTTTAATTAACCTACAAGAGCCCATATTCCAAGAGGCACCCGGGTTTCCACAGCAAAAGTCTTCAGAGGACACTATATTTCTGCCTTTGAACATGCTACATAGGTGCCCAGATCGTGGTAGCACCGAGTAGCGAGGCAGCACAGCCACAGCTGGCACTGCCCACCAGCCGGTGGGAGACCTTAGACCATGAGTGTCCCTCAAATATTCCCCAAATCCCAGCCAGGAGAAGGGCTGTCCCACCAGCCCGTTCCTGCTCAGCGATACCCGGCTTCCCCGTCCGCAGTTGGCAGGAACCACACGGAATGTTTGCTGCAACAGTGGGGTGTAAAGGAGACCACCAGGAATGAGACAAAGGGGCTGCTCTCTATGATATCGTAGATTTAAGCTGAAATATAGTTATTGGCACAAGAGCAGGTGAAGATGAATGGTTTGGAGTCCACTGGTTTGGGAGGGACGGGTGGAAGGTTTTTGTCAGACAAGCAAGAACACTTCTCAAATGTATTTTTGACCCCAAAGAGCGAAACAGAGACAAATCGGTTTGTAGAAAGGAGCTTGAAAACTTTAAGGAACCTTTATGACTGGGCTGCTCCATGACAGTAAGGGACCAGCACTTGTTAAACACGTATCTTCACGTAGACATTCAGCTGGAATATCACGTAAAACCAGCACAGCTAGATTTGGGGACTACTAACCCCAGCCTTTAACAGAGAATCTGATAAAGGCAGTTAAACAATGAATCACGCTGCAATGAATGAAAAACAATCTTCAATTCTACATCTGTCTGGTAAATCTGTCAGAGATGCTGCTGCTAATACACTGAAGTACAGCCTGACTTGGTATTAAATGGGGTTGGCTACTGGCCACAGTCGAAGCTTAAATTCTTCTTTCGTGTATAAACTAACAGCTGAGCTCAGCTCCATGAAAATTTTGCCAGAGAACTGTCTGTGGCCTCAAGTGAGACAGAAAAGTGCATGTTTGGAAAGAAAAGAAATACAGCTGCCAGCAGGGGCACGTTCATGCAGACTGCGTGCCATTGTACCACGTGATGGAGATTGCAAACTGAAATGGCTTAAATCAATTCAGTAAAGCTGGTAATTTCCCTAGCATTGTAATTGTTTTGTGCATATTGAAGTTAAAAGACAGATTTTTCACCTTTTTATTACTTTGTCTTTCTCTAAAAGCTAAATTAATCTTTGTGTACTGTCTGCTCAATGAGGACACTTTTTGCCCAGTTAAACCTTGTGTGTTATTAATGAGTGGTATCATTTGAATCTTTTACTATAATTCATATTTGAAAAAAAATATTAATCACAATTTTCTCAACCCAGTTTGAAAAGTGTAGTAATGAACCACATAGGCTGAAGCAGTAACTCCGAGGGGTCTGTGTTGCTCTTTTTGGTCTCTGTAGGTCACAGAAGCTCATGTGCAGGGGCTGCAGCAGCCGCGTTACCAAGCCCCTGTGGCATCCCTCGTCTCTGCCATGGTATTGGCCACTTTGCTGCAGGTAAAGTAACAGCTAGAATGTCTAAATGCACCTAATCCTCCTCCAAGGAGGAGGATTCATCTCTTCCCATGAAGAATCATTACCTAGTATTGCTATCTGTTATCACAAATAGCAATATTTCTTTTATAGAGCTGAAGTCTTGAGTTTGCAAGTACAGGAGTCACAGTTACCTCCACAACTTTTGTTTGCCCAAAAGCACATTTCCACCACAGCACTTAACGTGACTTTTTTTCCCCCCGAAGATCACAACTCTGTAAATTGACAGACTCTTTCAAAGCAAGTATTAAAAATCTGGAAAAAAATTGAATATTAAAAAAAATATTCGAAGCAGGAGGAATGAAGCCATTCTAGTAAATTGGGCAGCCAACTATTAACCCTCACGTCAACACTGCACAGTGACTCCTGAGACTCAGGTGGCACTTTGGTGTGTTTTGTTGAAGGGAGGAAGTGCCACCCTGAAGAGGAGCGTAACCCTCAGGTACTGGTCAGGCCATACCAGAAAAAAAAGTCCAGGAGAAAACAAAAATGTGCTTGAACAGCAAAAGGGAGAGACACAGCTTCATTAGGAGCAAACATGGGTGTGCTTGCCAAAGAAAAGCCAGTACAAGGGAAAAAGCTAAAACACAAGGCGAAAGTAATAGATCCCTCAGGGAAAAGACCCTGGGGCCGCTGAGAAAATGCTCAGGCAATCACAAAAATGAGAAGGTTCAGCTGGTTGTGCATGCAACACTAGTGTTTCACTGAGAACTGAATTTCTTCTTTAAAGTGCTTGGGTTATTTTCACACCCCACCAGCAGTGTGTACTCACCTGCAGGGAAAACACAAAGCTAGTCTCAAAGCAGCTTCCATTAAGATCCCACAGACCTTTTTTTTCCAAATTTAGATTTAATGTGTTTTAGGTCAGGTTTTAAATGCTGAATCATCTTACAGGGTTGATTTGGCGTTTATTTGGTTTGGGGTTTAGTATTAATTCAGCACAAGCATGGGTTAATTCACAAGGGTAGTTACAACCCAAGAAAAGCCCCAGACACCCGAGAGAACAGGCAAAGGTGGGATCCAGCTTTGCTTCTGGAGCACCAGGGGACAGGGCGGTGACGAAGAGAGCCCCAGTTACCCCTCCTCACTCAAGTCATCCTTGTGCTGACACTTCAGAGGTTAAAAAGTAGAGGATGTTTGTGATGCCTCTTCTACAAAATAGATGTTTTGCAGGAGGAATATGAAGGGTCTTTCCAGTTCTTTTAGGTTGCGGGAGTAATAAGCTATGGTATTTTCAGGCATATCACGTCATAAATATGAGTAATTACAATTATGATGCATTTAAAATTGATGTAGCTTTCAGAGGAACAGTTGCTCCAACTCCAGAAGCCAGCAAGGTTAGCTGCGTTTCACACAGGCACAAGTACAGACATACTCCTGCCATCTGTTTCTTGTTTGTCATCGAAAAACATAACTTCAGAACTTCTGACAGTCATCAGAAATGCTCTAAAAGCCACCAGCTACACTAATATAAATGTATTTTGCAGAAAATGAGACTAGAATTTGACAGGGTCATTGATCATTTGAACCACCTTTCAGATCCGTGTCAGAGCCAGCAGAAGGAAGCAGCGCTGACTGAGCCCGGGGCACAGCGTGTCCCCGCAGCCCGGAGCAGCCCCCGTCACGCAGGTAAATCCCTGTCCCAACCCTTCAGCCAAACTATATATATTTTTTTTTTTTTTCATTTTCTCCATAATCTTTTATGTAGTTGTGGTTTTTCTCAACATGTTGTCAAGGAAACCCTACATTCTGGTAGCTCAGTATCCAGCTCTTTATTGCTACAGACAAACAATTTAGGATTTTGAATGCATTGATACACTTCCCTTCCTGCTACGAAGGGATGCTCCCAATGCCATGGGCTGGGTAGAGTTGAACAAAGACCTTCTTTTGAAGATTCAGTTCTTCCAAAATACCTATGGGAAATTTGCCAATTAACTCTTCTATTTATCAATTTAATAAAATTATTGTACATATCAATATTCAGTATCATATCAATACATGTCAATTGTGCTGTACGCTGTCCACTGGAAGACAGCCCTGTAATCTTACTGGTGTCTTATTCACCTCTATCTCTCATCCTCTCATCTTACTGTCCTTCAACAATGTCGAGTTCCTCAGACAAAAGTATTTCTGGCTTGTGTGAGAGCAGCCAGTTAAACCTGGAGTGCTAATAACTAAGTTAAAGTTGTGTACACTCCTTGTATCCCTTTTGTGTCATAATCTTACCTAATATTTACACGGCTTTTCACTGGGAAAAGAGGTACGATATGTATGGATAGTGTGTGTGTGTGTATACGCAGAGAATTTCTGTGGCACTCAGGGAACGCCTGCTCTTGGACAGCTGGGTGTGGGACAGCAGGGTCCCCTCTGCCCATGGCCACCTCTCTGGAGGACACTCAGTGGAACACACAGGACATCTCGTGCTATGGGGTAACTGAACAGAGATGGTCCTGTGGAGAGAGTTCCTGCTGCTTCCTGGCAGTGACGTGTCTCATGGCGCTGGACGTTTCAGCGCTGTGTCAGGGTAAAAGGTGTTTCTGTCGTTCTCCCCTCTGGGGTTCACGGAGCTGTGCTTTTATCTGTTGTCAAGGAAACACCAGGGCTTTTTCCCCCTTGCTCATTAATGTCTGCATTTTTGTTTCCATAGCTACAAAGGAACCTTAGTGTTTTAAAATAGCTGTAATTGGATTACCATGACTTTTTGTAATTTATTGACACCATTAATGGCTCTGATTTTCAAAACCAGACACCAAAACTGCATCAGCAGTTTTTCAGCTATTAACATTTGTTATCTCCTTGTCCTGAAATCCCGGGTACAGGGTAAGAAGTGTCTTCAGCCCCCAGACCCTGGCTGCACCCAGGCTCAGACTGCACGGGGAGTCTCACCCAGGTCACCGAGTCCTCAGGGAGAAGAGGCAATCTTCTGTTTAATTGTAGGGGTTATTTAAATGTGAGGTTCTGTCCATGCTAATAAGTTACATGCGGAACGGTGGAGATTTAGCCTGTTTGTTCTTCTGTTCCAAGTTGCTAAAGATTCCTTAAATAACCACACTGAGATGTGACTGTTAACTTTTAACTGGCAGTTTCCCTCACCGTGTCCGTACTGAATTTGGCACAGGCTGAATTTCCAAACACCTGCCCCAAAATGCCTTCAGCTTGGCACAAAATATGAGCTGAAATTACTGAAAATAAAAGTCTGGGTTTTAGTTAAATTAGTTTTAATTTCTGATGGGCACCTGCAAAGGTTCCATTGTGAGTTTGCTGGGTGTTAACCCCACCTTCTAACACATCACTGATCCTTTGTGAATTTGACCCCAGAAGAATAATCTGGAAGGGTTTTTCCAGGCAAATAGCTGGCATGCTGGATACAGGGACGTGGGAAAGCACAAAGAATTGAGAGCAGGAGCGTTGCTGAGAGCTGGTATCACTTAGCAGGGGAATAACTCACTTCTGAAGGCAAAACCTGAAACTCCCAGACGGGCTGATGTGCGTGTCTGTCTGTCTGTGCACACTCCTGCCATGCCAAAATTGTTACCATGCCGCCTCCAACACTTCTGATTTATTTGTTACAGGTGACTTGCCTATTTGAAGTGGCTACAAAAGACCATAATTGCATATTCTGTACCCATCCCTTCCTTTCTGGTCTCTCTGGCCAAGCAGCAGCTGAATTCACCCCATGGACTTCCTGCCCCTGGTGTCACCCCCTGGGGCTTCTGCACTCTCTGCTGAGCCCCCCTCCCACAATTAACCAACAGTGTAAGAAGTTGTATGAGGAGGACAGGCAGAATGACTACATACCACCTACTGCTTCAGAAAAACAAGCCAAAGAGAGTCACCAGCTTAACCAGTTTACAGTGTGGGGATAAGAATAAGGTGACAAGTGGCTGGACACAGATAAGTATAAAAAAGGAACCCCTTTAGTCTAAAATATGAGTTCCTACTTTTCATGCTGGATTTCTGTGCATCCTTGAGGCTCAGACATTCCATTACCATAGAAACGGGATCCTGTGCCATCGTGGACCTTCCTGTAGATGGGTGCTGTTATGGAAACAGACGTCTTCACAGCTGGCCGCACGTTGTGTATTTCAGTCACTGTGTTTGGAGAGAGCCATTACTAAGCTACCCTTTCAGGATTCATTTTAATCAAAACTAAGTTTCTTAAGTATTTAGCAATTTAATAAACACCTCAAGGCTGCTCAAAATTAAAAATACAGCATTAGAACAATACATATATTAAAACTAGTTCAATAATTACCTACCTTTCCAAATCTCCAGCATCTGCAGAGTTTGGGGAAAGAGCTGATCTGTCCACCCCAAAATTCATCAGTAAAACTGCTTCAGGAAAGGAAGTTTGTAAGCCATGTGTGAGGGCTCCTCTGCACACACATCCTGTGTGCATGCGTGCGCGGAAAGGAAAGGAAAAACATCAGAAAGTTCAATGAGAAAATGTGGCTTAGTTGGCTGAACTGGGAGCTGTGAATTCTAAATTCCAATGCCAGGTGAACCATTCTTTGGCTCAGCTCCCACTAACCCTTTCCTGGGAGCTGAGTCTGGAGCTGATTCTAGAGCTTTGAGAGAATCTCTGTGACATTTCCATGTCTGTGGCACCTGAGACGCTTACTGCTGCTCACTCACTACAGTTCTGGACAGTGTACGTGGGCTTAAATCTGGGGTCTACCTGTTCTCTGGTCCACAAAACTGAATGGAAATGATTTGATGGCTTGCCTTGACCGTAGCTCTGTGTCAGCCTCTGACAGATGCAAGCTAGGGGGATCTCAGGACTGTTTGGTTTATAATTGATCTGATAATTGTCTCTGTGCTGTTGCGGGTGTCAGCACTGATGAGCAAGTAGCCACTTCCATGCAGTACTTTGTGAAGAATTCTCAACTTCTATTTCCAGGTTGCAGTTTCTTTAACCCATGTCAGAAGACAGCTGATCGAGTACCAGATTTCTGAAAGAAAGAGCTTTATATAGATTTGGATCCAGGACCATGGTTTGAAGACCATGAGTGAATGTAAGTGATTTAAGTGATTTGAGTGAATGTGTGATTTAAGACATAATATGTCACGACCACAACCTGTCAGGGCTGGTTCCTCAAGGTTTTATGAGAGAAGGTTGCATTCAACAAATGTTTGACAGTGTGGTGTGTTTTTGTAAGAGATGATGTCATCTTCAGAATTAACCAAGGATCAGATGAAGGGGAGACCTACATGAGTATTTCCAAACAACACAAGATTATCAGCGATTTCAAAGTACTTTAAAATATGTGATTTTGTCTTTAATTGTGCTGTTACTGTGCTTGCTCATGAGTTGTGGGTGATAACATGTGATTATCATCTGCCTACTTGATCACATGCACATTTGTGATGCTTGCAAGAAAAAACATGATCTGGCTGGTAGCTGTCACATCCCGCAGAGCTGAGGAGACTGTTTCCCAGACAACAGAACGGTCCTGTAGCATCCCTGAACCCTGCTCCCTCCTGCATCTGCCCTTCAGTCCAGCGCCCGCCGCGGCTGCTGCTCCCCCTGGGACACGGGCAGGTGGAGCTGTTTGTGGAGCTGTTTGTGGAGCTGTTTGTGGAGCCATGAACGAGCTCCCCAAACCGTGGGAGCCAAGGAAATTGTACAAGAAATGAAAAAAGAGAGTCCAAATTAATGGTTCTGATGAGTCACACAGCACATACCTCGTTACAAATTTTGAGTCAGTGTTTAAATCGAAGCGAAGTCATTCTCTGGCCAAAGCTGTCGAAGGGCCACGTGGTACATTTGGGACCCCACTGCACAAGGTGACACGGCGTGTCCTGTCCCACAGCCTCCAGTGTGTGGAACAGACCCCCACGGAGGGCGGGTGGGAGCCCTGACCCGCTGCTGCTGCTGGGACGGGGAGGTGACCACCGGGGTCTCATCCTGTGGTTATTGTTTACATTCTGTACGTTTGCAGCTGGCAAGGAAAATAATTATTTGCATTGGGATGAGAGGACCCCGTTAGCGCGGGGTCGGAGGGGTGTTTCACAGCGGCAGCCCGCGCGGCGCAGGCTCGATAAGGAGGGTATTTGGCCAGTTTTGCACATGAGGCAACAGCGCTGTGAGGTTGTGCAGCTTTAAGCCTCTTGGGACATTTTATGGCAGAAGAATAAAATAAAAGGAATCTGAAGATCAAATATTTGTTCCGGGGCTAGTGCCAGATCATTCTATTAAATGCACATTTTTAAGGTACCCCAGCTTAAACTAAATGTTCTGAAGCAAATATAATGATGGGGTTTGAACATTTTATTTTTTTGGGGGGTGTGAGTTGGGGGGCACAGGGGGACGATGTTGGTGGGGTTTGGGGTTTTGTTTCAAGGTGTGGAGGTTATCTGGGGAAGGAAGAGACATTAAATGCTAAAAACTCAATCTCTCCTTGATGCTTTTAGGCTCAGTCGGCTACAAAGAAGAGAGCTCTGGCAGCGGTGGGGCGGTGCCGTCGCTCAGCGCTTGGTTCCCGTCAGATGGACACAGGTTTCTGATCACAAATTTTTCATATTTTACTTGTGAAGAATGTCTTCTGTGGGAGTGGAACAGGAAAGGAATTTGCTTTCTGAGCCCGTGACATTCACACAGAACGTCCTGAGAATTTCAAAGGGGTCTCTCTGGGGTGGGTTGTTCTCTGCGGTGGGATGGGGTGGGGGGTCAGGGTGGGATCTGATGGATGATTTATACGTCGCTTTCACGTGTAGTTTCTGGCTGCGGCTCTGCCTTTCAGAGCTTTTCTTCCATGGCAAGAAGAAGAGGCCATTCTCTCTTCAACCAAAGGCTACTTTAAAATGGTTTGAAATAGGTGTTGCCTTCTGTGAAGGGCTTATGTACTTATGTTCTGTGAGTGCTGTCCTGGGTGTTCTCACTGCTCCCCTGCAGTGTCATCGAATCCTGCACCATGTACATTGAATGCAGGTGTCCACAGCAGTGTGCTGTAGCAGAAGCTGGCACTCTGCATTTTTCTCAGGTTTCTCTGTCTTGAAATTGGAGCCTGCCTTTACCTGAGCCATCGTATGTGTGTCATTGAAGTCAGGTCACTGAGAGCTGTGTGTGTTGTGGTGACGTACTGCATACGTGGGGACAGGCATCTTCAAAGGAAGGAAAAGTGACTTCATCCTAGATGTGGAGTTCTGGAAACTAAAGTCTAAAAGGCTGTTCATGAGTATGTGGGGTGTCACCTACAGAGAGTGGAATTTGTGGACAGCACCTGAAATGCACCATACTGCCCTGCTGGGGAGTGGTGGTTATTTTAGCTTGAGACACTCCTTTGGTGCAGGAATCAGCTGCTTATGAATAGAAAAAAATGCCAGTGTTTCTTTAAAAACAGTTATCAAACAGTGTGTTTGAGTTGACTACTTTGGAAATACTGTTTATAAAGCATCACCTTGGTAGCACCAGCTCTTTGTTTGGGTAGAGAAGATTCAGGTATTTGTCAAATGAACGGGCAAAACGGCTTTGCCTGTTCCTCAGCAGCGGTGAGGTCAGCCTCGTGCTGAACGGCTGAATGTGATTTTAGCTTTGGGACTACAAGGAACAAAGCCGAAAAGATCATACAACAGAGAGAAAACATCTGTGCTTTTCAGCTGTGGTTACAAACCTGATCAATAAGATGCTCTGAATGCTTTTAGTGTGGATGGTGTGAGACCATTGACACCAACTCACTGAAATAATTTCAACTTTCTGCCTCATTAGAGATTCAAACGGCTTTTTGCAGTTCTGCTCTTACGTTATTGAAAAGTTCCCTCTCCCTGGTACCTGCCTACTCACCACGTGCACTTTTAAAGCTACATTTTTAAAACTGTTTGTTAAAAATTACCCATTTACTTTTATGAATGTCTTATATATTTGTCATAGTGGGTTCTCGTCACTTAAATTTGCAGGAAAAAATATTTGTGAGTTCATTAAGTGTAATTTTTGCCCCTTCTGGTGTGGTGATGCACAGTTAGTTCCTGGCACGGACAGGACCTCCCATGGTCGGTGTGTGCAGCTCCTCGAGGGGGCCCCAGGGCCCTTTCTGTGGGGCGGGGGCAAAACAGCCAATATTGGGACGGTGAGGAGCCCCCGGGGAGACCCACAGCCTCGGGGGAGATGTGTCTGCTCGGCTGCCACCCCCAGAGGGTTCACTGACTCTCAGCAAAACCAGAGCACAATCACTGGAATTGTCCAGCGTTGAAGGAATTTATATAAACCTGGCAAAGAATCTCATGTATTATTGGGCTGCTTTATTGAGTGAGTGGGAACACCTCCTTCCCACAAACACATCTCAGATGGCCTCCAAAAGATCATGTGTTATTGTAGAGCTTAGAAATGATTTTGGGAGCCAGACTGTTTTAAATGTGTCTGAGAAGGAAATGAGCATAATTTTGAAACAGGAAATAGGTTTGCAATAGTATCATTAAGAAATTACATCCCTTTTTTTTTACAGCTCCCTGTGTCATCGTGCCAGGGAGCAGCAGTGCTTTTTGACTGGGGCCTTTGTACAGCCCTGGTACACCCACACATGGAGGTGAAAGATGGAAGCAGTACAAAAATCATATATATTAAGAAACTCTAGGAAGAACTCTTTTAATGCCATCGGTATTGGAAAACAAATTCTGAACCTGTATATAGATCTGTGGAAAAGAGTTAGTACTTCACTGGTTTTAGTCCCAGGAAGGAAGAAGTTTATCTCCCCCTTTTTATGATAAAGGAACTAGAATATGGAAGCTGAGAATGAGTAATTTTCATTACACACTCTGTCATCTTTGTCCCCCAGAAAGAAAAGAAGAGCTGAGACGAACGTGTGAGCTGTGGTTTGCACTCACGTTTCACTGCGGCGATAACACGTGGGCAGAACTGAACTGCCCTGTCCTCGGTCTGACGCTGCCCCGTGAGCAACTGACTCCTCTGCCCTGTATTTCCATTCCACGTGGTTACACGTGATGTAAAATCCTGCCATAAAAAAAGGGGTCTGGAAACTGTCTGGGCAGGCAACCAGATGTTCTCAATGGCCAGAGTCTCATGGGGTTCCTGCTGCCTGAGTTTCCCTTGCCCCTGGGGGGAAGGCAAACGTTGAAGGTGAGCAGAGAGATGCAGCAGGGTATCTCTGTTCCCTCTTGCAGTTTCCACACAGAAGCATCAATAGATTCAACCTGTATCTGAAGAAGAACGTACACACCTGTGACGCTCCTCTGAGAGGTGACACGTTTCCTGCTATTTCGTCTCTTCTTGTGGTGTGACCAGGATTAGTCTCAGGATAGAAAAGTATAATCTGTAAAAATTTTTATTTGCATTTCATGTGCAATTTGACAACCATTTTCACCAGAACACGGGGGATTAGGGGAGAGGATTCATTGGCTATTTCTAGAATCTGATTTTTCTTCACATTGAGGGAGGAAGAGCCCTCAGAACTAACAGGGAGCTTTGCTTCCCAGCAGAGGGGTTTTAAGGACCTACAGGAAAATGCAGCCACCAACAGCCTCATCCACTGCTGACTGTGGCTGGTGAAAGGGTGTCTATGGATGGGGTAGTCATTGAACATTGTATAACAGAAGTCATTGAAGAGGTATGTCTGGGAAAGAAAACATCAACAATGTCAGTTTTCTGCCAGACTGACAAAGGGAGTGGGAACTTGTTTTTCCAGCTCAAGAAAAGAGCAAGACCTTCGAATGGTTTTCATTAACACTGCGTGTGAATACCAATACTTCAAACACATCAAAACTTTTCATTTCAGATCAGGGAACTGGTGCGGTGTTATTGGAGCCTATTTCAGAGTATGATGGGGAAAAAACCACTACCAAATGCGTTTTCTTGGGGGCAGGGGGGGAGCAGCCTGGCCTCAACGCGGTGTGAAGGCTGTGGGTGGTGAGGGGGAGGTGTGGGGTCAGAGACCAGAGCTCATCTCCTGCTGCTGTGGGGAACCCCGGCCGCTCAGGACGGGACTGCCCCACTTGGCGTCACTTGTGGGTCACCTGCAGCCTGAGCACAGGGACCCACCACCAACACCCCCCTCTGACTCGCACCCACTTCGGGCAGGGCAGCTCCAAGGGCTGCCCTTGTCCCCGGGCCCTTTTCAGCTTAGAATTCCATGAGGTTTTGCACAGCGGAGGGTCTGGGGGAGGTCGGGATCCGGGCTGTGAACCAGGATGGTGTTTGCTTTTCCAGGTGTGACACACACCCCTGGGCTCTGTTACAGGGGGCTGCACCCAGCGCTGAGCCCGAGGGGGTTTGACGAGCTGCGTTTCGGCAGCCGTTACTGCGCCTGAGACATGGACCTAATGACAGAGATAAAGTGACTCTGGGTTGTGAGCCATTTCCTTGACATTTGAGCTTCTCCATCAAAATGACGGATATTTTATGAGGCTGCTTAAAGGGGACAGCACACACCTTCCCGCTGGCAGACGCCTCTCTGGAAATACAGAACCACCTTGTTCTGCAAGAAAATTCAGGGGGGCCCAAGAGCGGCTCCACGTCCGTCCCAGTCACACCGAGGAGGCTGCTCTGCCGGCCTCAGGTGAAGCACAGACTCACAGCCCGTTCCATCCCCCCGGGGCATTTAGCGGAGCCGCACACAAACGGCCCCGCAAAGCGCCGTGTGAACCCAGGAATCTCAGCAGGGGCTTCCACACCTTTGTATTCTCTTGTAGATTCCATTATAGTCCTTATGGTCCTTAGCACCATCTTGGTGGTGCCTGGATCTGGACAGACTTAACTGAAAGAACGTTTTCTTTGATTTCATTTATTAGACAGATACTGTCAACATAGAGGGGAAAAGATAGTGGATTTTATAGTATTAAATTCTTGGTCATGAAAATGGAGACAATATTCTCAAGATGCAACGTCACCAACGTAAAGAATTCTGAAGTTTAGGATGTGCAACTATTTCCTCTGCAGTTACAAATCAGCATTTTATTTTCCTGAAGTCTGGTTCTATTGTTTATAATTTTATTATTCCTTTAAAGTGAGGCAGTTCAGCCCTTGATTTCACTCAAATACGGAAACTTGCTTGAACAAAACTCCCGTTAAAATGAAGTGAAGTTTGTGTGAGCAAGAACTGCTGGGATGGATGGAGCTCCTGATCTGCACCAGATGTTGGCAGCCGCCCGTCTCGGGATGGGATCCCGCTTCGCTTCCAGTAGTTCACAGTTTTAGGGAGAGGTGCCGAGAGGCCGCGGAGCCCCACGGGCAGGGGACGGGCACCGGCTCCACGGGCAGGGTCTGTCCGGGGGTCACCGTCCCCCGCGAGGGGTCACCCCCGGGGCTCACATTGTGAGGCTTCGCGGGACTCCCCGCTGCAGCAGCGGGTGCGGAGCCGCCGGGCAGCCCCCCCGCAACCGCCGCGGGCCGTGATGGATCGTCGGGCTGTCAGCAGCCGTTAGGAACGGTCCCAGGACGGGGGAAGAGTCGGGAGAAGGAAGATCAAGACGGGTCTCTCCAGCTGCGATTTATTGCCCTTTAAGTATTTGCTACCGACCGACTCCGGGGGCTCATCCCTGAACCGCGGCTCCTCCGCGACCGGGGGCGTTTGGGGCGGGGTATGAGCGGGCTCGGGGCCGGGCACTGACCGGGGTCCCCGCAGAGTCCCGGGGCTCCGGCTCCCGCAGCCTCCGCTGCCAGGTGACCCCTTTCCGGGACATTCCACTCCCGAGCCCTGCCCGGGGGCCGTTACCGGCGGGTCCGGGGTCGGAGCAGCCCCTCGCCCGGGGAGCGGGCTCCGGGAGCGCCGCCCGGCCCGACACCCCGGGTTCTGCGGGGCTCGGGGCGCGTCCGGCGCCGGGCTCCCGGGACAGGGACCGCTCGGGGCCGCCACCGGGGCCGGGTTCGCTGCTGCGGCCGCTCCCTCCGCTCCGTTACCCGGAGAAGCACCGCGGCCCCGGAGGGGCGACTCAGGGCGGCGCCGGGGCCGCTCCCTGGCACCACC